>NC_084553.2:39668450-39905950 GCF_033978685.3 Nerophis lumbriciformis | reverse complement strand
GTCTTTCAGGTGCATTTTGGCAAACTTTTTACTAAGAAATAGCTTCCGTATGGCCACTCTTCAATACAGGCCTGATTGATGGATTGCTGCAGAGATGGTTGTCCTTCTGGAAGGTTCTCCTTAAAAAGGAATGCTGTAACTCTTACAGAGTGATGAAAACCAATGCTTCCCATCCAACCTGTTGGAGCTGGAGAGGGGTGCCAAGCTTGTGACATCGTATTCAAAACCACTTGAGACTGTAATTGATGCTAAAGGTGCATCAACAAAGTTTTGAGCATAATCTGTGAATACTTGTGGAACAAAAATAAATGTAGTCCTTTTTGGAATAAGGCTGTAACATAACAAAATGTGGAAAAAATGAAGCGCTGTGAATGCTTTCCGGGTGCACAGTATATAATATAACAATAACAACGTAAGAGTTTAAAGAATATACTGTATGGAGAGAATTTTAAATTGTAAAATTATATATATATATATATATATGTGACAAGAAGCAACTGTGCAAATATTGCCAAAGGTGCTAACAATAGGAGGTAGAAACATGTCATACTGTATATAGGGTAGGATTGACTTAACATTATAATAAGGTATAAATATATACAGACATTTACCTGTGTTGAATTTTGTGTTTTTGTACCTTTTTAAACCATGTTAAAAATGTGCGCTTGCACTTCCAATTGAGTGTTTTAAAAAACAAAATGCAATTATTAAATCATTTAAAAAGTGTTTATTTTTTCTTAAATATTGTAGTTGTTCTTTATTTTAAACATTATCACAGAGTAGAAAAAAATATTAATTAAAACGCTACACCTGGAAACAGTAGCGAATGATGGGCAGGACAACCTCCTTTGCAGTAAATTCTGCATGAAAATTATCTTAGTTATGATTTTTAGTTGTATCATTAAAGAACACCTGTGCTCATGACTTTACTTCTGTAGATTTGTAGACCGGTACCTTTATTTGTATGTGAGTATAATTTCAGCAAAAGTAATTTATATTTAACTTGAATACAGTCTTTTGTGCTCTTTATTTAGACCAGGTGTGTCAAATTCAAGGCCCGCGGGCCAGGTCCGACCCGCGAATGAATTACCTATGATATTTGATTAGTATTGGAACCGGCCCGCAGGCCACAGCCGCCTGCTGCTGTTTTGCACGCACCAATACTCCATCAGTGTTGGCGCTAGGAATTTTCAAAATGGGGTCCCTCCCCATCAAGTCATAAAAATGGGGTCCCACATTAAATCTTTGAGGTCCCACTTTTTTGTAAGCGTTTTGAAAACAAATGACAAATGTATGCATTATGCTGTTATATCTCACATACTATATTGTGTTTTGGAAAAAGGTTGTCATAAACGTTACTTAATTCATTAAAAACAATAACACAAAAGAAAACACATTTTTATGCATATGTACATGAATTCAGTTATAAACATTCATTCACTTTCTTCTTTCCTTCATGGATCTAAACTTTACCGCTGCCGGTATTTTCTCTCTCTATTGTTATTGTAATATTTTCAGAATGTGTTTGTTCTATTTTTGGCCTAAATAAGACAGAGAAAATAATCTGAAGTTGTCTTTATTTTTTTAGTTTTAATGCCATGATTTTAATCAGGGGTCCCCAAACTTTTTGACTCGTGGGCCGCAATGGGTTAAAAAAATTTGGCCGAGGGCCGGGCTGTATATATATATATATATATATATATATATATATATATATATATATATATATATATATACATATATACATTGTCTTTTTAATCCGTTTTGACATTTAACATTGTCACGTTATCGATGGGAAAATTAATTTTTAGACAATATGATTTGCCTGAGCGGCTAGGAGACACCGAGAGTAACAAGCGGTAGAAAATGGATTAGAAAGGAAAGATTAAAAATAAATAAATAAATTTAAAAAAAAATTAAAAAAATTAAAACTTTTTTTTAAATTTGGGACTTACCGTGGGCCGGATTTTGGATGCTGGGGGGCCGGATCCGGGCCGCGGGCCGTAGTTTGGGGACCACTGATTTTAATAGTGTGCACAGATTTTCCTCCATGCGGCCCCTGAGCTCAAATGAGTTTGACACCTCTGATTTAGACTGTAGTGTTTATGCACTTGTCATTGTTGTCACTTTAATGTCAAAAACAAATACTATTACATCAAATATATGGATAAGTAGACATCAACATCCATGTCTTAATCTGCTGTAAACATACAATAAAATCAAGTTTTTTAGTTTTTTTAGTTGTTTTTTTTAATAGTTTTTTTTTGTTTTGTTTTTAATTTTATAAACCTTTATTTATAAACTGCAGCATTTACAAATTAAATCAACGTGTATTTGTACAAGTTTTAACTTCTGACGTCATCGGGGCTCGACCAATCAGAGGGCAGTTTATTTGCGGCGCGTTGACAAGTGGGAGGAATATTTGTACTGCAGTTTAAATAGCGACGCAGCCTTGAGCAGCAGAAAAGAAACACAAGGAATCTTATCCGATATTTGACAATGTTTGGCCTGAGGATACACAGGTAACCATTTATACGTCACAGATTCGGACGGAAAGAACGCGGAAGCAACAGCAAAGCGTGTTATCGATGTAAGTAGGACTCATATGCATCATGTAACAACAACACGCCGTGGACAGTTACTACCATGTATATTACGCGTGTTTATGTCGCGTTATGTCTGTGGGCTGTAAGACTTGTTTTGCTCATGTCTCCAATGCGGTTGTTTGAATGGAGTGTGGCGGTGCCTCGCCCACATGTGTAAGATGTTTACATGGAACGCCAGCACATGACTGCCCCCTTTATCATTATCATGACCTATATTATGTTTATTTAGCCTCAAAAGCTCATATATGTTTGCTAGGCTTCGACTAAGTACATTATGAATGTTTTATATAGTAACATTTTTGGTTGCAAATATGTTATTTTTTTATGCAGGAAGGGACACTGGGTGAAGATGTTCAAAATATGGGCTTCCGTTTGTATGTTGTTGAAAACACAAGCTGTGTGTTTGTGTGTACGTTCAATGACACTGAATGACCCCCATGCACTAGTTGCCTTGTGATTGGTCATTACGTAATACACACGTATTGGGATTGGCTATTGTGGAAGCAATGTCCTGGGAGAGTGAGCACGCTGTGTGTGCGTGTGTGTGTGTGTGTGTGTGTGTGTGTGTGTGTGTGTGTGTGTGTGTGTGTGTGTGTGTGCTACCCTTCTTGAGACATCAACAAGGAAAAGTACCTTCCATATGAGGACCGGTGAACAAGTTAGGACCCAAATCATGGTCCCAGAATGGAAAATCATTGCCTCTAATAGAGAGACAAATACTAGAGTCTGTGAACATAGCTCCAAAGTCAGGATTTTTTGTCGATTTAATGTGCTTACAAAAGTAAACATTGACAGGTGCAGAGGCAGCAATATATGTTAAAACAAGACGGCAGCTAAAGAAGGACTTCCCTATTCCTATATTGGGGCGGTATAGCTCGGTTGGTAGAGTGACCGTGCCAGCAACTTGAGGGTTGCAGGTTCGATACCCGCTTCCCCATCCTAGTCACTGCCGCTGTGTCCTTGGGCAAGACACTTTACCCACCTGCTCCCAGTGCCACCCACACTGGTTTAAATGGAACTTAGATATTGGGTTCCACTATGTAAAGCGCTTTGAGTCACTAGAGAAAAAGCGCTATATAAATATAATTCACTTCACTTCACTATTCGTCCACGAAAAAAACCCTGCGTGTGTAAAAATTTGAAGTGCTCCCCCTCTGGCCAACATGTGTAATAACAAGTGTGTGTAAGAAATTTAAGCGCGCCCACTTTGGTCAAAAACTAATACAAAAATAAAATAAATATGCATATAGAGACATACTGTAATAACTTGAAGTAAATAATGAAGATTAAAAACCAATAACAAACAAAAAACTAACTAAAATATTACCTTTATATTGGCATAGTTGGTTTATATTATTAATGTTGTAAATACAAATTTGTATATATCTAGAAAGGGTGGTCCTAGAGAGGTAGGCATTTTTCTCTAGTCTCAAGAATGTAGGAAATACAAGAATATGTGTGTTTGTTACATGTGTGTTCTTGTATTTCTACCCTTCTTGAGACATCAACAAGGAAAAATACCTTCCATATGAGGACCGGTGAACAAGTTAGGACCCAAATCATGGTCCCAGAACGGAAAACCATTGCATCTAATAGAGAGCCAAATACTAGAGTCTGTGAACATTGCTCCAAAGTCAGGATTTTTTGTCGATTTAATGTGCTTACAAAAGTAAACATTGACAGGTGCAGAGGCAGCAATATATGATAAAACAAGACAGCAGCTAAAGAAGGACTTCCCTATTCGCATCCGAAAAAAACCTGTGTGTGTAAAAATTTGAAGTGCTCCCCCTCTGGCCAACATGTGTAATAACAAGTGTGTGTAAGAAATTTAAGCGCGCTCACTTTGGTCAAAAACTAATACAAAAATAAAATAAATATGCATATAGAGACATACTGTAATAACTTGAAGTAAATAATGAAGATTAAAAACCAATAACAAACAAAAAACTAACTAAAATATTACCTTTATATTGGCATAGTTGGTTTATATTATTAATGTTGTAAATACAAATTTGTATATATCTAGAAAGGGTGGTCCTAGAGAGGTAGGCATTTTTCTCTAGTCTCAAGAATGTAGGAAATACAAGAATATGTGTGTGTTTGTGCACGTGTGTTCTTGTATTTTTACCCTTCTTGAGACTTCAACAAGGAAAAGTACCTTCCATATGAGGACCGGTGAACAAGTTAGGACCCAAATCATGGTCCCAGAACGGAAAACCATTGCATCTAATAGAGAGCCAAATACTAGAGTCTGTGAACATTGCTCCAAAGTCAGGGTTTTTTGTCGATTTAATGTGCTTACAAAAGTAAACATTGACAGGTGCAGAGGCAGCAATATATGATAAAACAAGACGGCAGCTAAAGAAGGACTTCCCTATTCGCATCCAAAAAAAACCTGTGTGTAAAAATTTGAAGTGCTCCCCCTCTGGCCAACATATGTAATAACAAGTGTGTGTAAGAAATTTAAACGCGCCCAAAAATTAATACAAAAATAAAATGAATATACATATAGAGACATACTGTAATAACTTGAAGTAAATCATAAAGATTAAAAACCAATTACAAACAAAAAAATTAAAAGCTTATCTTTTTTATATTTGCATAGTATGTATATATTATTACTGTTGTAAATACAAATCTTTATATATCTAGAAAGGGTAGTCCTAAAGAGGTAGGCATTTTTCTGAGGTCTCAAGAAGGTAACAAATACAAGAATGTGTGTGTGTGTGTGTGTGTGTGTGTGTGTGTGTGTGTGTGTGTGTGTGTGTGTGTGTGTGTGTGTGTGTGTGTGTGTGTGTGTGTGTGTGTGTGTGTGTGTGTGTGTGTGTGTATCTTAGCACATGGTCAGTGTTGACGACATCAATGTGTGGTGTTCATCATTCACAAACCGCTGTGCATGTCTGCTTTGTTAAGGTATGTGTTACAATATGATTGTTACGTTAATACGCCAGCATATTAATACATGTTGCAGGGGGGAACGTTTAGGATAGACACTGTACAGGAAGTAAGCGGGCAAGTGTAAGTCAGCCACTTTGGATTGCAACTGCAACTGAAGTTGACAATAAAGTTGAAGTGAGCAACTATACTGCTCTAACTGTCCACTCTTTATGGTTGGGAACATAACGGACAAGAGTGAAACAGTATGGTGGCAAAATTATATAAGATATAGCCTATAATATGTGTCAGGCTTGAACAACAACAATGTTGTAACCATCCCTTTAAAGATATAATACAGAAACCATAGAAAGCGGTAGTTATCTACATGTACTTTGTTTGAGTAGTGTGTTCGTTATACTTTTTGGGCACTATGCCAATACAAGAGCTGTATTAAAAGCAGGGACGGACTATACCATTAGGCAAACACAGGCACTTGCCTGGGGCCCCGAGATTCCTAGGGAGACCCAAAACATCAAATTAAAAACAATGTTTTATACTTTTTGGGCACTATGCCAATACAAGAGCTGTATTAAAAGCCGGGACTGACGTACCATTAGGCAAACACAGGCACTTGCCCTGGGCCCCGAGATTCTTAGGGGGACCCAAAACATCAAATTAAAAACAATCTATCGTTTAATCACAGCCACCAGTCAAGAACTCTCTTTTTTCCACCAGTCACACACTTCCGGCCTTCACAATAATAGCGCTACGCATTACATTTGGTAAAGTTGTGCTAACAAAATAATGATATTTGAAAAATAGCTTACACTTTAATAAATATTGATTAATATTCCTATCAATTCATTGCCTGGCTCGCCAAGCTTTAATATGCAATAAATGGCATGGTGCTTTCTAACAACATGCTAAATTACATTTTTGTTATGTAAAGGGCCACAAAGGGATAGGTTTGCTTGGGACCCCATCTGAATAAATATGCTCCTGATCAAAAGTCATTACAAAGTAATAATGCTCAGGTTTGATTGACACTTTCAGGGAAGTAAAAATATTTGTACTATATTTGCAGCTCTTTTTAAACACAATAGCACAATAATAAGCCTATTACAGTAATGCCTCTGCTGTATTAATTGCTGTTGCACATCTGTGTGAATTCCAAACAATTAATTTACTGTTGTATATGTCGAGTGGACATTGTTTAACTGTTGCTATGGTGCAGTGAATTGCTCACCTCTGCCAGGATGTGCCAGTCAGTGGTGTTTGGATTAAAGACAAAAGTCAGTAGAAGTAAAAGGTCTTGGTGGATACCATATTGTACTATTTGAAAGGGAACTGCAGTTTTTTTGTTTTTTTTGGAAAGTTGCCCATCACCCACAATCTTTATCATAGTCAAAAGCCACGGTAATTCCTTTTTCTGTGTGTTCCAAAGAGTGAAAAACTGTAAGGACCAGGCGGCTAACAATGCATGTAATGGGAGTCATCTACTCTGGCTGTAAAACCCTCTAAAAAACATAAAAAAAACCACCAACAACACTCTATTTACACGCCGCTTCCTGCATATTAACCAAGCTATAGCGACATAGTTTTTATAAGAGCTAACACAGAGGAACTACTTTTCTGCCATGCTCACACTGCACCTTCGACTACTAGCGAGTGTCCAGCTACAACCTAGCTTTAGCTGCTAATAACGTTAGTCGCAATCCACCATAAAATAAAGAAGAAGGAGCTTGAGATTGTTCTGCTGCTGCTGTATTGCCTTTGAGTTCGTAAACGTGAATGCTAGATTATAAATCATGCATCTCACCTGTATAGTAGAAGGTTGTGGTACCAAGACAGGAAGTTGGTCAACTTTGAAAATCTACACCCTACCAACTCAGGTTCTCAATCATATTTCCATTTGCAGGAGTTGATTTGCCTGACAAATGAAATGATGAAGCACTGGTTTAACGCATAGCAACAATAGCGTTTGTTGCTTTGCGCTTTGTGAAATCAATGCACCCCAGAAAGAAGTTACAGTAATTTTTAAAATACCATATCATGCCCAATGACCAAAATACTGTAAATATTACATGTTAGCATGAATTTTCCCATTACTACATTACATCCATACTTACAGTATGTATATAAAACGGTGTTGGAGGTTTTATAGACGGCTATAAAGGCGGAATAGATTGTATGCCTATGACCTGCATTGTTACTGTAGCTGCCTCTTATGGGCAGTTTTTCACTATTTAGAATGCGCAGAAAAGGGAAAGGCATGTTTGTTCTTGCCTCACATTAAGATTATGGATGATGGGCAGAGTTTAAAAAAAAAAGTGGTGTTCAATCTTAATCATTCATCTAACATACTAATACACTTTGGACAAGTTTAGTCCCTGGAACACTGTCGGGTAACCCGTTTGTGTTTTCATTGCTCAGAGCAAGGCCCATGAAGTGTGGAAGAAGCCCATGCAAAGATGCCCCCAACTTTATTTATACTTGTGACACAATAAGAAGCTCATGCAAGTCGCATGTGTCATATGACCTCATTGGAGAAGAAGGTCCTAAATCTATACTGATCATTTGAATGTTGTTAGGCTGCCAAAATGTGAAGCTGTCTGTCATGAATCCTTTTTTTAACCACTTAAATACCGCACCCTTTTTGTTGTTTGTATCTTCAGTGCTGAGATTGTTTGCTGTATTTAAGGCCTGGTATCTAATGCAAAACAATTTCTATCGATTCATTCCTGTTCCTTTCTCATCTTTCTTGACTCAACACCGTGATGTCCCTGTCCACTCTCTCTCTGTCCAAGGCCATGTTTGGCATTGTGGGCCGAGGGCATTAATTCGTACTGTGTCCGTGTGACAGGATCAGTGCAGCATCATTAGGCTCACTCAAAAAGGGGAATCTAGTTATCGTTCAGGAAGACAAACATACTTTCTGATTCCACGCAGCCCAAAGCTGAGACAATCCACACATAGCAGCAAAGTACATTAGACATCTTTCTTTCTGTGTGAACAGCCTGGAATGACATGATCAATAATTCATGCTATGGAATGTGCCAGGGGTGTGCCGATTGTGCTTGAACTCATCTTCCAACACTAAAAACACAAGGTCATTTCCTCGGATAATGTTCAAGAAAGGAATGAATTGGAGGCTGTAATGTTGGGTAATACATCACAGCATATCATACCAATCCCCAGATACCATGCACATATGCTCCCTTGAATCTGTGAGCAAAATATGAGCGAATTTACTTGGGCTGTGAATCTTTGGGAATAACATCGGGTGCCAGTTGTATGATTAACTCCATTCTTCAATAAAATACACAAACAGCTCTGATAAATGTCTATAATATAGACATTTATCAGAGCTGTTTGTGGATCGGCCGCCGATATTAGCCAAAAAATGCGTATCGGCAAGGCATGGGAAAATGCCGATCCGGATCCAGTTTAAAAAAACTCCGGTCCGTGATTTCCAACGCACCGATTTAAATAATACATTCCACTTTTCTGCTGCTCCCTAATTTCCGTTCCGTATTTTCCAGTACAACTTCAACACATCCACAGGTCTGTGTCCTAACCGTCCTAATCGGAAGCGGATGCCGGTTCATGGTTCCGAAAGGCGAGCAAAAATGTCAGCTGTGTGGGATTATTTTACCCTACAAAACGAAAAAGATGAAGAGGTGGAGTGCAAAACATGCCACAATAAAGTCAAGCGTGGTGGTAAAGTTGTAAGACATTTTAAAACAACAAATCTGATCATGCATTTAGCGAAATGCCACCGTAAAGAATATGAAGAATTTCTAAAGAAAACTGACGAAAAGAAAAAGAAAGGTCCTACCCAACTAAGTCTGACAGAAACGTTCGCGAAGCGTGACATACTGCCACTGAACAGTGCTAAAGCCCAGGGGATAACTAGAGTCATTGCCGAGGAAATCATTCTGGATGATGAGCTGTTATCTCTCGTGAGTAAAGTGGGCTTTCGACGCACCATCCAACACATCTCCCCATTATGCTCGGACTGCAGTCAGGGGGGGCAAACAATTGAAGGGAGTGTGTAGATAGTTTTTTTTTTTTTAAGTTTACACTTGTTTAAGAGCAAGTATTGATGCTGAGTTATAGACATTTTATCCCACTCAGGTTGTGTGTTTTGCCTTTTTTAATAATGTTAACAGCAGTATTTGCACTTCATACTGTTCACTTTTCTACTGTTCAATGATGCCATTTCTATTTGTCATGTATAATTTTGTCTATTTTGTGTTTATCCTTGAATAAACAGGTCAGTTTCTTGTTACCAACCATTGTGTATTATTCAAACTCACCTAATTCAGCTGGCTAGTTGTTATCAAGAGTACTAAAACCCTTTCCAACATGAATCTGACAACTAAGTAGGCTAAATAACTTTAAACTTTAATACATGCTCGGATAAGCCAGTATCGGCCGGTATCGCTATCGGATCGGAAGTGCAAAAACAACATCGGTATCGGATCGGAAGTGCAAAAACCTGGATCGGGACAAAACCCGTTTTGTTTTAAGTAATATAGACTCTATATTACTTAAAACAAAACGGGTTTTGTTTAAAAAAAATGCCACCCAAACATTTAATAAAATCAAATACAAATAAGGCAACAAGAGAAGCATCTAACACATACCTTTTCTAAAGTAAATCTGTACAGCAGATATGGGCATCTACATCAACTATATGATTTACCTGAGAGGCTTGACAGGCCAGTTTAAAAAAAATAAAAAAATAAATCCGTTTTTGATTTGTTTGACTCAATTAAGAATCGTTATAAATAAGAATCGCGATTCAATTGAAAATCCTTTTTTTTTACACCCGTATTATTTAGTTCGAACCCTCCTCCATGTCTGTTCATAATTCATTCATACCATGCATTTAACATGTAATAGGTTAAACATCCATCCATCCATTTTCTACCGCTTATTCCCTTTTGGGGTCGCAGGGGGCGCTGGAGCCTATCTCAGCTACAATCGGGCGGAAGGCGGGGTACACCCTGGACAAGTCGCCACCTCATCGCAGGGCCAACACAGATAGACAGACAACATTCACACTCACATTCACACACTAGGGCCAATTTAGTGTTGCCAATCAACCTATCCCCAGGTGCATGTTTTTGGAGGTGGGAGGAAGCCGGAGTACCCGGAGGGAACCCACGCAGTCACGGGGAGAACATGCAAACTCCACACAGAAAGATCCCGAGCCCGGGATTGAACCCAAGACTACTCAGGACCTTCGTATTGTGAGGCAGATGCACTAACCCCTCTTTCACCGTGCTGCCCTATGTTAAACATACACAATATTTTATTTTCTAACTTGTTTAAGTGTCACCATTTCCTAATTGAAGAGAATATAATAGAAATGTGTAGCAATGGATGAAAGAAAGAAAATGTGTCGGAAAATAATCTAACAATATACAGCTTGTGCAATGTAAAAAAACAACAACAATGAAATATTACAATAAATATAAAAAATAATATTAAGAATGTACTGTAAGACTAAATAGGATATAAATATTTAGAAATAATGCTGTATATAACATAAGTCAAATATGTTTTAACTGATACTAGTGTTTCCCACAGGACAGCAACAGGGTTATTCTAATGTAATTAAATGTGGCGCGCCGCCACGTCATTTATATTATCGGCATACTTTGAAAATAAGATTGTTTTTTAAATGTATGTATACATTTTTTGAGCCTTTTTAAAGAAAATCATAGATAATTATGCCATTGGGACCACGCCCAGGCACACCCCCACCGCCACAGGTATCTTGCCAGTTTAGGGGAAACCCTGAGCAATCTTATCTAATTTACAGAATTGGCCGTGACGCATGTGCATGCCTTTTTTTTTTTGACATTGAGTAAGTAAATAACATTAAAATAATTATAATAATGCCAAAAATAACATAGGTCAAATAATTCACAGCACAGCACAATTGGCCTTGACACATATATTTTTATTAAAAAAAACATCAAAAGCAAATCTAATATGACAAACCTGCAATAAAAATGTTAACGCATATGAAATAAAATATGAATCAATTATATTTCTCAAAGTGCCTTGCATTGGAAAACCCATTAATTCAGAAGGTGGTGGTAAGTTAGATTCATACCCGTGTGGGTGGCACTGGGAGCAAAGTGAGTGAAGTCTCTTGCCCAAAGACAAAACGGCAGCAACTAGGATGGCAGATGCTAGAATCGACCCAGGAACTCGAAAGTTTCTGGACGACCGCTCCACACGCCGAGCCACTCTGCCCAAGTGTATGTCACTTCATTTTGTGTCCCACAGCAGGACCTGCTGCTCGTTGAGAAGTTATACACACTTTTATGTTCGAGCCTCCAAAAGTGTCCAACAATATTTGATGACAGAAAATAACAATCTACAGGGATCTGGATTAAGTTGTCAACACTTATTTATCCTGCTAGGTTTTTTTATTCTCTGACCGACCAGAGCCCTCACGTATTAGGAGTTGTGTGGATTTTTTAATAAAATGAGACCTACGTTAAAATCCAAAAAACAAGGTATGCTATGCAACAAAAAAATTCAGATGTATTAAAGTGTGAGCACGCACAAATCAATCTATCAATCAATCAATCTAATCAATGTTTATTTATATAGCCCTAAATCACAAGTGTCTCAAAGGGCTGCACAAGCCACAACAACATCCTCGGTACAGAGCCCACATAAGGGCAAGGAAAAACTAACCCCAGTGGGACGTCGATGTGAATGACTATGAGAAACCTTGGAGAGGAGCCCCCCCCCTCTAGGGGAGACCGAAAGCAATGGATGTCGAGTGGGTCTGACATAATATTGTGAAAGTCCAGTCCATAGTGGATCCAACATATCTGCGAAAGTCCAGTCCATTGTGGATCCAACATAATAGTGAGAGTCCAGTCCATAGTGGGGCCAGCAGGAAACCATCCTGAGCGGAGACGGGTCAGCAGTGCAGAGATGTCCCCAACCGATGCACAGGCTAGCGGTCCACCCCGGGTCCCGACTCTAGACAGCCAGCACTTCATCCATGGCCACCGGACCTGTGTAACTCACCCTCCACAAGGGAGAGGGGGGCAGAGGAGAAAAGAAAAGAAACGGCAGATCAACTAGACTAAAAAGGGGGTCTATTTAAAGGCTAGAGTATACAAATGAGTTTTAAGACGGAACTTAAATTCTTCTACTGAGGTAGCATCTCTAACTGTTACCGGGAGGGGATTCCATAGTACTGGAGCCCGAATAGAAAACGCTCTATAGCCCGCAGACTTTTTTTGGGCTCTGGGAATCACTAATAAGCCAGAGTTCTTTGAACGCAGATTTCTTGCCGGGACATATGGTACAATACAATCGGCAAGATATCCAATCCAAGCACATTTCTTTGTTACATCACAATCAACTTCAAATTGTTCGCAGCAGTTTGCTTGGCTTTGCACACCCAGGCCACGCCCCCTGATAAATACAATTAAGTCATATTTAAAGTAGCCATGTGCGTGAGATCTGCACGCTCTGCCCAATCAGGATTCAGTAGGAGGTGCTTCTTTCTCGTGTTTCGAGGGTTGAGATTGAAAGCCAACATCATTGCTGTGTGCTTCGGTTTTAACCGCACACAGGCTGAACAAATGGTTGGGCATCAGGAAGAAGGTGCGGAACGGAGATAATTGAGTTTGACCACCCGTAACCCAGTTTGAAAAGATAGTCGCTGCAATGATACGTAAAACTGTAGAAGACGTGGGTAATTTGTGTAGTTTACAACAAAATATTGTCATACAGTAGCCTGCTCACAGACAGATTATATTTTCATGTGAAAACCATGTAATATTTGGTTTGCAATCTTTTAAATTTAAACATGCCAGCCCTATCAAAAACGATGTGAAACACTTAGTTTGATTACTCAATTCATTATTACAACTCAGGAGAGCTACATGCTGTAGCAGCCGTATGTGACACAAAGGAGGGGTCATTCCTGCTGTGCCAATGTGCCGCCACCACCGGCGGGTGCTGTCAACTTGACTGGCCAAGCTGGTGCTGCAGTCACGGGAACACATTGTGACAGCAATGGGTGGCAAAATGATCGCCTAGATAAATTATTAGATGTCCTCACAAATGTTAATACGAACATTAAGCATAAAATGCATTGGCGAAAAAGTGAATTTTGTCTCCTTGCCTCGATGTTTTTGACATTATTGAAATTAAATTACCACCCCTGTGAGTGGAAACTATCCACGGCCTGTAGAAATGTGAGTAAGTGAAGCATGAAGTTGGCGTGAGACACCGCACAATTCCATGTTGCAGTTCAGCCTTGATACAGCACATCTTTTCCGCGAAAAGAGGCGTACGACAGTAATTTGTGCATAGACAAGCTTGTTACAAGAGGGCCCAGGTGCGAATGAGGTGTGTTAAGAAGCAGAGTTACGATGCCATCTACTGTACGGAGTTGGAACGACAAGTTACTTTCACATAGAGTCCAATTACAATGTGTTTATAAGCGAGGGCGTTAAGGTGGCTGAAAGAAATTAAAGTACAAGCAGAGTGGAAAAACCGGTTGCCTCTATATATCATATATATCTGATTTATGACACCTAAAGACTTCCAAAGTTTGCAAGTAAATAGATATGATCAAAATAGTATCAATCTCACGGAGATCCCCGAGCCATTTTGAGAGATAATGAGGAAGCCAGACACTTCATCGCGTGACGTAGAGGTAGGAACCACAGATCCCTTCCCCACCAAAAACAATGCAAATCATGCAGACTTTGTGAGAGCAAACCACGATTACTTGGGGCAAAATTATAATCCAGAACCTTATATTGTTGATTCTGAATATTAGGGGGATGAGCTACGAATTTTAGAAGCACTGCTAAACAAATCCAGCTTTAGTGAAACACTATAGCATCATGTAGCAGTCTTGCAAAGTGCTAAATAAGAAATACAAACTACAAACATAATAAAACAATAGTTTACTGTACGATGTCTGCTCATACTTCGATGACAACTGATAGGATGTCCATATATTCCTGTTTAGATGAACAATTAATCATGATGCACATGAAGGGTTAACAAGGAAAATTCTCCCTGCAGGCACTGTCTACTGTTGTTTGTGTTTGTCTCCATCTCTGGGTATACATCGAATGTCACAGATGAACATATTCTAGGTTCAATGTTCAAGGAGTGGCATGATTTATAATCTAGAATAAATTGAGGCGAGAACAGCCGAACATCGCTGCCGGATCACAGTAAAGCAGCAGAGGGCTACTTGGCTGGCTGTATCATTGCGCCGCTAAGAAATAGTTTTTTGCGATAGCGCTTTTAATAACAACATCGCTAATCTTTGGTTAATAATCAGGTCAGGATATGTATAAAGAGTATTGTTGGCGGGTTATGGATGGTTATTTAGAGGGTTTTGTGGGCAAAATAGAGAGCCCCCATTGAGTGCATTGTTTTATGTATTTATTTATTTACGACTTAAAAGCATTTAAAAAAAGAAAAAAATATGTGTTCATGTTTTGTATAGAGATTGTGAATGATAGATAACACATCTCTGTCTAATGTTTGCCTATTTCCAGTATGACTGATTTGATACTATGGTCAGAGTGCAGAAGCGTTCTCAAATAGCCGAAGGTATTCAGAGCGGAATATTCTAAATGGCTGACTGGATTTGTGGCATTTTGTAATGTTTAAACTGTGTTTTTACATACTTTGCGGATTGTAAATACGATTGGATATGGGTTAATGGATACAATAAAACACAATCAAGCATATAACGTCAACTTGTTTTTCCACTCTACTGGTACTTTAAGAATCCAAATTTCCTGCCATTTCATGTGCTGGTATGACAATAAAAATGTAGCACCAAATGTATTTGTGGTGGGATGAATGTATGAGAAACACTGCATTATAAAATGACAGTTCACACGTCCCAAACAAGAGCTACATTAAGTTTAGGAATTTAGAAATGGCAGTACAACTTTAAACATGTTTACAAAAAAATAACAAAGTATATGCTTCAGTCGCAGCTGCATTCTTCTAGTGATTCTCTCTCTCTTTGTGACTATTCAGATCCAGACCATGAATTATGTGGGTCAGCTGGCGGGCCAGGTGTTTGTGCAGGTCAAGGAGCTGTACAGAGGCCTCAACCCCGCCACGCTGTCCGGCTGTATCGATGTGATCGTAGTGCGGCAGCCCGATGGCTCCCTGCAGTGCTCCCCCTTTCACGTGCGCTTCGGCAAGATGGGCGTCCTGCGCTCGCGGGAGAAATTGGTGAGATTGCAACACTGCTTTACCCTCTCTGTGTGTTTTTATTTATTCATTTATCTTGAATCAAGGTTAAGAAATTTGAGTCAAAGGTCAAAATGGAGTTCCATAAAAATGGGCAATTTTTTCAAAAATGTGTCATTGCGTAATTCGATCAACTAACACTGTA
The DNA here is from genome assembly GCF_033978685.3 of Nerophis lumbriciformis. NCBI lineage: Eukaryota > Metazoa > Chordata > Actinopteri > Syngnathiformes > Syngnathidae > Nerophis > Nerophis lumbriciformis. The sequence goes on along the minus strand of NC_084553.2, from coordinate 39,890,038 downwards.
AACGATGTATAATTGCGTCCTTTTGAATCCTTATTTGTTTTTCTGCAGGTGGACATTGAGATCAACGGAGAACCAGTGAGTTTGCACATGAAACTTGGGGAGAATGGAGAGGCCTTCTTTGTTAAAGAAGCTGAGAGCACATTGGTGAGTGATGACTGTAACGCAACAAGCAAACACAGCAAACAACACAACATACTGGCATGAAGGACCCACAACCTGCATTGCATTAAGTTAAAATCACTTTGTAAATCCTCACATTCATTCATTCATTTGCTGGTGTGTGTCCTTTTCAAGGTCATGCGAGAGCTGGAGCCTATCCCAGCAGACTTTGGGTGCGATGCAGGGTACACCTTGTATTGATCGCCAGTCAATCGCAAACATTGCAACATGCATAATAATCAGGAATGTATGGATACAGCTTTTTCACTTTCAATACCGATTTTAGAGTATTAGCCGACACCAATATTGATCCGATACGATTATAGCCCGAATCATACATACTTTTATTATTTTGTTGCATGGAATTTTAGAAAAGGTGTTATCAAGAGAAATTAGTCAAACAGAGAACAATAGTAGGTGTGAAAAATACTAACCTATTTATAATTAACTTATAAATATTTATAATTAACTTATGCTGTCTTTAAGTTGAAGTAAAATGGTCATTGATTTTTGGCGACACAAAAATCATAATACGGTATCATCAAAGGGGTCCTATTATGCGAAACCTATTTTTACCTATTGGCACCTGTTTTTGTGTATATGGGATCTGCATAAGTCCCGGAAATTCCAAATCAAACCCTGGAGGCATTGTAGAGATATTTATAAAACAATCTTGCTTTCCTTCATACTTTCTCCAATCGAGCCGTTTGGAATTTGCCGAATTTGTGACATTTTTTTCAAGTGTGACGTCAGCGGATATATGATAGAGATTTAACTGAAGAGCTTTGTGCAAGTCCGCCATTGTAGTCAATAAGTTCCTTTTTTTCTCTATCCTCTCGTTGTGGAGTAGACTGACTCATACAACATGCACATGCATTCTCGGCTGTTGCTATTTCTGATTGAAAGTAGCGTATAGTTCTAACTTATATCTGTCTGTAGACTCGCTATAGAAGTGCAAAAAACTAGAACAGGAGTGACGGGGAGTAAACACCGTCGAAGTGGAGGCACGTAAATAAGACCGCCCCAAAAACGGCGCTTGTTTACTTAGCTGTTGTGTAGCTGGTAGGTCTTAGTAACCTATAGCCTACCGTTTTTACCTTTTGTAAATGACTTGACTAAAACAGAAGAAAAGACCAATCTTGTGTGATAATTGGAGGACATTTAGATGTTAACTGTCTGTCCAGCTTTGCATGAGTAAATGTGCCGCAAGACTATTTGTATCAGAGATTTCAGATGCAAGCTGATATAATGCGATGGTTGATTTTTGCTGGCATTGAACTGATTTTCAATATCGATATCAATATTGACTCAGTGGCCTAGTGGTTAGAGTGTCCGCCCTGAGATCTGTAGGTCGTGAGTTCAAACCCCGGCCGAGTCATACCAAAGACTATAAAAATGGGACCCATTACCTCCCTGCTTGGCACTCAGCATCAAGGGTTGGAATTGGGGGTTAAATCACCAAAAATTATTCCCGGGCGCAGCCACCGCTGCTGCTCACTGCTCCCCTCACCTCCCAGGGGGTGATCAAGGGTGATGGGTCAAATGCAGAGAATAATTTCGCCACACCTAGTGTACGTGTGACAATCATGGGTACTTAACTTAACTTTAAATTAAATTTTTTCAGTATCTAATAAATTGAAATGTATTATGTTTGCAGATGAACCACATGTATATTGTTCAGGAGAAGATATGAAGGAAGTGTTGAGGATAATAGAGGTTGAGTTGCTTCAGCTAAAAAAATGGTTTGATATGAATAAGTTAGGCAGCACGGTGGTATAGGGGTTAGTGTGTCTGCCTCACAATACGAAGGTCCTGAGTAGTCCTGGGTTCAATCCCGGGCTTGGAATCTTTCTGTGTGGAGTTTGCATGTTCTCCCCGTGACTGCGTGGGTTCCCTCCGGGTACTCCGGCTTCCTCCCACCTCCAAAGACATGCACCTGGGGATAGGTTAATTGGCAACACTAAATTGACCCTAGTGTGTGAATGTGAGTGTGAATGTTGTCTGTCTATCTGTGTTGGCCCTGCGATGAGGTGGCGACTTGTCCAGGGTGTACCCCGCCTTCCGCCCAAAGGGAATAAGCGGTAGAAAATGGATGGATGGATGGATGAATAAGTTATCATTAAATGATAAGAAAACTAAATTTATGGTGTTTAGTGGTGCAAGGACAAATTGTGAAGCAAAATTAAAAATTAAATCAAGTGGAAATTGATAGAGTATATATCATAGAACTCACAGTCCCATGGGAGAACTCTGTTGAGGAGGCCTATGAACGCAAGAAACTGCGATATACAGAGGTGGCAGCAGACGCAACTCAAAATGGCTGGAATGTGAAGGTTTGTCCAGTTGAAGTGGGATGCAGAGGATTTGTGGCATCTTCCACCATCAGATTGCTGTGAACTTGGAATTCACGGACAGGCTCTGCCGCAGATTATCAGAGCAGTTTCTGAAGCAGCTGAAAGAGGCAGCCAATGGTTGTGGATGAAATGGAAGGACCATTGCTGGGCTCTAAGAACATGACACACACCCTCACATTTCCAACCCTCCAACCTGAGGAGGGCCTCTGAGGTATGCGGTCAGCTCTAAGCTTGGCTCAGGGAAGAGGACGGCCCTGATAGTCCCTTGGGATGTTAGTCATTTTATAGCTAAACTAATCCTAATGATTGGGCATGGGACACAAGCTACAGGGTTGATCACCTGTTAGCTGTCCGCCTTTGATGAGGGTGTTTAGTGAGTAAAGGCCGAAACACCCCAGGATTCAAAGGAACACTACTGACGATGTGTCCCACTCTAAGGTATACATCTCCCATGCCACTCTTAACATCAAAGCAAATCTCATGTGAGTGCACACCATCTATTGGCACAATGGACAGTCTTAACATCACGTCCTGTGTTTTACGATTCATTCTTATGAAACTTAAATTATTGGAAATAATAATTGATCATAAATTATGTTGGAAACCGCAGATTAAATATATAAAGGGAAACATATCCCAATCCATTGCCATTCTTTATAAAGTAAGACACGTGCTGAATAAGAAATGTCTGCAAATGTAATGTTATTATTTAATTTTTCCATATTTATCATATTGGGTTGAAGTTTGGGGAAATGTTTCTAAAACAAACATAAACCCAATAATTAAACTTAAAAAAAAGAGTAATTACAATAATACACAAAGTGTGCTACTATGAACCTACCAATCCAATCATAAGTTGTAATGTGTTAAAATGTTCAGATATAGTGTTTTTGAAAACAATGGAAATTATGTTTCGAGTAAAGAACAACAGCCTTCCAGCTTGTATTCTTAGGTTATTTACATTAAGAGGAGAAAAGTATAATTTACGGGGAATATTGATTTTGGAAATATGTAAAGTAAGAACGAATATAAAATACACATTTATTTCAGTTTTAGGAGTTGAATGGTGGAACAAGTTCAGTGATGAGTTGAAGACATGTAGTTATTTGTTAAGGTTTAAGAAAGCCTTGAAATGTGAAATAATGGAAAATTATAAAATATACCAACGATTACTTTCATCCCTTAGATTTTTTGAACGTTGATGTTCCAGGCAATCTAATTTTCAGGGAATGTATAGGATAGGCAAATATACGCCTTGGCTTCAGCCTATTCCTTTTTCGGTCATTCTTTTTTGTGTGTGTGTGTATGTGTCTGATTGTTAATATGTATAATCTGTGCTGTTAAATTGATCACACAAAATGATTGATTATATGACCAAAATAAACTAATTTCATTCATTCATATTTATTAGTATTTATTTATTTATTTATTGTTATCTATGTCCTTTTAAACCTCTTGGGCAAATCATATTGTTCATGTCAATGCCCATATCTGCTGTACAGTTTTACTTTATAAAAGATACGTTTTTCAAAAAAATACTACAATGAAATGCACTACTGTCAAGGTTGATTTTGATGTCCTAAAGTCGACATGAGGCTTCTGACACAGTCCTCTAAATCATACTATATAATTACTTCCTCCACTAACAGGAAGTCGTTCCGGCCTACCTGGCGACGTCACCCATCCTGTCGACCGGAGCGGAGTTAATGGAATCCCAGCTGAGCAGGAATAGTGCGCGTCACCACGGTATGCGTCTTTTAAAACCACACAACTTATGGGAGAAAAACACCACATTTCTTTAATATTGCTTTCATCTGTTGCCACACAGACATGCTGTGCGGATCACTTCCTGTCCAGATCATTGGGCTGCAGCAGGGTGACGGAGGGATGAGTAAGAAAAGGAGGAAGAGGAGAAGAAAGGCTCGGCCAGACGAAGGGGGAGGAAGAAAGGACGGAAGCGGGGAGGAGTTTTCAGATGATGACAACATGTTTACTATTGACCTGAGTTCTGATGAGGAGAGAGAAGGAGACGCTGGCAGGTTGGTGTCTCTGTGATGGATGACAAAGTCTTCCAAGTGATACGTTTAATGCGCTTCTTTGTCTCTTGAGAGTGCAAGGACCCTTGAAAGGCAGCTCCAGTTTCTGGAGGCGCTCCAAGAATTTGTCTTGTTCCCACAGTACTCTCTGTTTCCTTGACATAATGGAGCACAGCGGTGGCCTCGCTGCTGCTGCTGCTGCATTTGCCTTTTCAGTCTTTTTTAGGAAATCTTACCACATAGATGGGATTGGAACATTCCTGAGAGACACACACACACACACACACACACACACACACACACACACACTCAGTATTATTGCGTCAAAAAGGGAATTAGAGGAGCACGCTTGGCAACATTTTCACAACACAAATTGTATCTTATCACGTGAACAACGACACTAAGGGCCTGATTTACTAAAAGTTTGCATGTACTAAAATATGTGCAAACCTGATAGCACACGCAAAATTGATCTACTAAACCTGTGCAAAGTGGATTGTGTCTGTTAAGTGTGCAGAATAAGGTGTGCAATTCATTTTGCGTGTATGTCTTAATTGGTATGCAAAACATATGCTGATCATCAAAACATCCACAATACTCGGAATGTGATTTACAGTATCAACACTCGTCACAGTTTTGCCAGCAATATTTTGGTGTTTTTTTGCACCTTTGAGAAGGACAGATGAGAATCTTCCAACATGTCATGTGTTAACATTTTGGACTGTCAGAAATTAAATAAAAAAATATTAGACACGTTGTCTATTCAGCGACATCCTTTTATTATTTTGTAGCTGCTAGAGGAGTTAGATGGCTGATCAAAACAAATTCAGTTGATGTGTTTTGATGTCCTTTTGTATTTTTTTTAAATTACATTAGTTTTTTTTCTACATATTAAAATATTTTTATATTTTTAACTTCTTTAACTATTAATTTGTTTGCGTCTTGAGCGGTGTAAGTACAGCCTTTCTCCAATGAGCGCACCTTCAGCAGTAAAAAAAAAAAGTGGTTTCATTGTAGATGCACTGCAGGACTGTTTCTAAATGCCCATAAAAAATGGTAGATGTCTCCTGCACGTTTGAAAACATAGCAAAACGCCACATAAATGTGCAGCAAATGAGAGTGTCTCTATGGTGATGCCTCATATTGTACACGCAAAATCCTCATTTAAATAAGGCGGTCTGCACCACTTTCCAATTGCACACGCAGTCTTACTAGATCACACGCAACACGGATCTTAGTAAATCAGGACCTAATGGGTTCTTTCTATAAACTGGTTAATCTGTGGATGTGTTGTCTTTTTTGTGACCAGGACACTCTACGGTGATCAAGGGTCTGCAGCCAACACACACACCAGTGCAGACTGGAACCGCCCAAAGAGGTACACACACACACACAAATTGAACACTCTCAAAAATAGATGTACCAGTATGTACCCACAGTGGTACAATGCTTGTCCCTGGGGGTGTACCTTTTTGAGAGGTACTTATGTACTATTCAGTCCAGGTCCATTTGTGTAATAGCTGATAGTACCAGGAGGATGTACACATGTGCTTGAAACCAATATGAAAGAGAATAAAAGCTCAATACACAGCAATAAGTCGAATTTTAATATACCTTTGACAATAAAACAAGATCATTTTAAAAATGATGAAGAAACATTAATACTATTTTTTATTTAACCAGGAAAAAATCCCATTGAGATTAAAAAACTATTTTTCAAGGGAGTCCTGGCCAAGAGGCAGCAAAGTTACACATAAAATGACATTCACATTACACATTAAAATGACAGGATGGACACCAAGTAAAACAGTTACAGATAACCGAGGCTCCTTTTTAAAAGCATTTAAGGATTAAAAATTCAGTCAGCTTCCAGTCTCTTTGTAACATGTTCCAAGCACAATGAGCTGCATAGACAAAAGCTTTTTTCCCTAGCTCAGTGTGAACAAAAGGGACAGAGAGCAACAGCTGATCGTTGGATCTCAGTACATAAGAGTTCATACTTCTCTGTGAAATCAATGTAAATGTAATTGGGCAATAGTCCCAGAAGAGCCTTGTAAATAAAAGTGTACCAATGACACTGTCTCCTAGTGGACAGGGAAGGCCATCCCACCCGAGAGTACAAGTCACAGTGGTGTGTCATGGCTCTACAGTTTGTAATGAACCTCAAAGAAGCATGGTAAACACAGTCCACAATCTGAAGACAGTAATGAGTAGCATTCATATAAAACAGATCACCCTAATCTAGCACAGACAAGGCGCTTTTTTACACCAAAAGAAAAACATCTCTTATTACAGAAGAAAAAAAACAATTTAAGTTTTAGTTTCTTCACCAGTTGATCAATAAAAGGTTTAAAAGTGAGAGAGTCATCAATGAAAACACCAAGGTATTTGTATTCATGCACCACTTCTATGACATTCTCTGCAAGAGTGGACACTACTGGGGGAGTTTGAGGCACCTTCCTATGTTTGGAAAACAGCATAAGATTTGTCTTGTCAACATTGAGAATCCGTTTTAAGTCAATAAGTGACTAAAGCTTTCTGCAGCCTTTTCAACAGATGATCCAGAGCAAAAACAATTGTATCGTCAGCATAAAAATGCATATTAGCATCAGAGAAATATTGTTTGAGCTCATTGATGTATAAGATAAATAAGAGGGGCCCCAATACAGATCCCTGAGGCACCCCTTTATGAATAGTGAAACATTCTGAACAAAGGCTCTTGTATTTAATACACTGGGTTCTGTTTTCTAAATAATTTGAAAACCATGCGACTATATGTTCTGACAGTCCAATGAGAAACAGCCTGCGTTTTAAAATAGCGTGGTCTACTGTGTCATACGCTTTGGAGAGATCAATAAAAAGTGAGGCACAGCACTGTTTTTTATCAAGCGCTACAATGATGTCATTTACTACCTTCATTGAAGCAGTGATAGTTGATATTTACAAATAATTGTATTTGAAGAGAAGAACTATTTTAACTGATCACAAACAAGAGATTCCAGAATTTTTGATAAGACACATTTGATATTGGCCTATAATTAGAAAAAAACTGCTGGATCACCTCCCTTTAATAAAGGGAGGTCAAAAGCAGATTTCCAAACTGGTGGAACGTCTTTGTTTTTAACTGACAGATTAAAAATAATTGAAAGTGGTTTTGCTAAATCAGCTGCCAGCCTTAAAAAATAAGGCTCAATCAAGTCAGGTCCGGGGGACTTTCTGCGGTCTAATGTTTTTAGGGCTGTATACACTTTAAGACAAGTAAAAGGAGCAAAATTAAAATGATCTCCAGAGAACTTGGGAGAGTCTGTACAAGGATTCCCTATAGTTGTCCCTTTTGAGTCAAATAGAGAACCGGACGATAAAAAATGCTGGTTAAAACCATTCAAGACTTCAGTTCGATTATAAACTGGCACTGATTCTTGAAGTACAAATGTGAGAAAAGTTGCTGTGTTTTTATTCACAGACAGAGATTTGATCACTTTCCAAAATTCCTGTGGGTTGTTGTTGAGATTCTCAGTAGTGACAGACACAAAATATTCTGATTTGGCCTTTTTGATAAGGGAAGTGCATTGATTTCAAAGCTGTCTAAAATACAGTATGTCCAATCAGTGGCAGAGTTACTTTGTCTTGCCTTATTCCATGCCTTGTTCATGAATATCTGCCAGTTCTGGAGAAAACCAGGGATTTTCTCGTCCCTTCACTCTGTATTTCTTAAAAAGTGAATGTTTAATAATAATGTGCATGCAAATGTATTAGAAAAATGTCCAAGCTAGCTCGACATCTGGTATTAGATTTATATGTTCTCAGTCCACAATAGACAAATCATGATGAAAAGCTTGTTCATTGAAATTTTTAAGATTCCTTCTACAAACAATATGAGGTTTGCACTTCGGAATCCTAGTATTTCTACATGCAGCAATAACACAATGATCACTCAAATAATTACAGAATATACCCAAGGAAGAGAATTTATGAGGCACATTGGTTAAAATCAAATCAATCAAGGTAGATTTTTTTGGAATTTTGGGATTAAGCCTGGTGGGAAAATTGACCAACTGGGTGAGATTAACAGAATCACAAAACCTTTTAAATTCATCAGAAGCTTCATTTAACCAGTCCCAGTTAAATTCTCCTGACATAAGTAATTCAGTGTAATTTAACTTATCTAAAAGCTGTTTTAATGACTCTAGCGCCTTATTTGAAGCAGATGGAGGCATGTAACACCCAACCACAGTAATATGTAGTGATTTATCTATTTCTACATCCAGAGCCAAAATGCAATTTGTTTACTGATTGACTGGGAAAGAACAATTGAAGCATTAAATCTGGATTTCACCTAAATTGCTACACTCCCACCTTCTTTTGGCGTATCGGTGCGGTAAACATTATGGCCGTTAATGTTAATGTCTTGATTTGTAATAGACTTCGTAAGGCAAGTTTCCGAAATCAAAACAACATCTGCCCCTGTTAAATTCACCCAAATTCTGACCATGTCCATTTTTGGTAGTAAGCTCTGTACATTTAAATGAACATATTTAAGACCAGACAATGATTTAAAATCAGAGGATAAGCGGTAGAAAAAGGATGGATGAATGGGTGGGTGTCTAGGAGCACTGAAGCTCAGGTCCAGGATTTGGTTGCCCATTTTCGGACAAAAGTAGGAGTAAAGCAATCAACAGCCTCTGCTTGGCAATTTTTTTACTTTTAATCTTTGGCATGCTGAAGTCCCTCCATTTTGTGGATTGGAAAGATACTTATATAAAGCAAATAAACATTTGAGTTTTGATAGGTCTTTGGGTAGACCTGGAGACATGTTTACCGTATATCATTTTCCAATTGTACTGGAGGTTGCCCTGGAGATAGAGAAGCTATAGAGCATGTGCCAAAACCTTTCACAGTTAGGTGATTTTCATTAGAGTGTTCACAGCTCTTTAATGGGTGCAGCAAAGCCAAAAATAGGAAAATAGTTACTGAATGAATCATGCTGATTCCAATGTAGCACAAGACAGGAATACCCGAGTTTTTTTCGGTCCCTGAATTAGACGATGACGTTGCGTGACGTCACGCGTAAACAGGAACTGAGGCCCAACAAGGCAACACAGCGAACAAAATACGCCAAAAAACTAAGACCACTGTAGGCCGCGGTCTCAGGCAACAGGAAAAAGGGAAAACTATTCCCGGCACCAGAAGAAAGAAGCGCAGCCACCGTGCTGCACTTTCATCAATACTAGTATCTGCAAAATGCCTGTGTTTTCAAGACATGTGAGCAGTACATGAGGATTTTAACTTGAAAGTATTTGTACAACCTTTCACTGGACAACTCACAATATGGCAATATCCGCAACATGGCTAATGATTCAACACAAACCCCTAAAACATTTAAGGTATGCTGTAAATTTAAATGTGCATTTAAGTGTACATTATGTGATCTTTTTCTCCTCGCTACCTGTTATAATTGCTAGTATTTACATGATGTCACAGCAAAATCTCATATTTTATTTATTCATCTTTGTTCTCTTTACCAGTCCCATTTTAAAGAGTGTTCTTTTAAAACATTTTTAAATGATATGCAAAACATAAGGTAGCTAATGTCAAATATTGAATGATTATTGCTTGTTTGGGTCTATATCTTCACCTCACAATGAGTATGTAATAACATAATTCAATGCCTGACTTTTCTTCTCTCTTAGCTCCTCTTTTTGTTTGTGCTCATTTACAGTGTATATATGTTTATCTTCTTTTAGTCACATGGTTAAGGACACTCTCTCCATCCCTCTGTCCTGCGGACTGTCCATCTCTTGTCCACAGCAGACCTCTCACCTCTCCTCCCACCTTAGGTATCACCTCCACTTTCACCTTCTCTGAGCACTCCAGAGGCCACACAATACACTTATTGACTCAGCAGATTTACTATCTACATACATATATTTAAATTAGGGCTGTCAAAATTACCATTTGATAATGATTATCAATCAATATTAATATGATAAAAACATTTACTCCGTTAACCCATCTGGCAATGTATTTCAGAAAAATTGTCCAAGTAGTGTTATCGCCGTGCATGTGCAAATAAGCAATTTATCCGGTAGTGACCGGCTACAGAAGCAAACAATGAAATAAGGAAGAAGCTAAAGAACACATAAACCCTCTCTATGAGAAAATTAAGAACCAAAAAACATAATATAATTAGGGTGATTAATAGATTAATTTGATTAGGAAAAAGATTTGATTAATATTCTGTTGCTTCAATTAGTGTAACTAATACAATTCCAGACCGCATGGAGTGCCCAAAACTTGAAATACGCTGACATAGTTTGCGCATAACCCCATGAAATAGAGTGCACATGAGAGTGGTGGTGTTTGGGTGCCGTGTGGCAGCAAACAGCGGTGAGGTTTTTTATTTATGTATACATGTTAAAAGTGCAATTTTAATGTTGATGACGTGCATTTATTAGAAATGAAGAAATGGCAAGCAGGAAAAAAAAATTCAACAATTTTTCCTAAAATACTCATTGAGGCAATAAAGTGAGTTTTATTTGATTAGTCAATTAATCAAACGAACTAATCGATAGATTACTGTAATTTCCCTTGCTATAGAGCGCACCGGTATTTAAGTCGCACTCACTCAATTTTAGAAGAAATAAATATTTTTACATATATTAGCCGCACTGGACTATAATCCGCAAATATACAGTATACCATATACAGTATACCAGTACGAGAGATTTTGTAATGGTGCCTGCCACACAGCAGTAAAACGGCTTATCAAACAAAACAGAAGTCTTCTTCGTGGACCCACTAGCTGCGGAAGCTAGCTCTCCAATCAGCTAAAGAGACTCTGTAACTCCTGTGACATTTTGGTGAATTTTTTCAAAACTGAAACAATATAAAAAGAATGCCATGGTAAATTAATAATACTAACACACACTTGTAAATGTGTTTGCTAACACCAACAACGCTAGCTTGATGACATTACGATAGATGGTTTAGTAGATATGAATTGTTTTATTTAAAACTTGCAAAATTTGCTTGAAATAATGAATGAACAATCCTTTTGAGCAGAAACGCTGTGGACGAATATACTTTTGGCACAAAACAGGAAATACATAGTCAGCACCTGCAGTGAGCAAACTCATCCAGAAGCTGGCGCCGTAGCATAAACAATAACACACCTTTTTCAGTGTCTCTGTTGGCGTAATATGAAAACTATTTGTTGAATACAAAACATCGTGGCCGTTAGCGAAGAAAAATCCATAAATTAGCCGCACTGATTTATAAGCCGCAGGGTTCAAAGCATTGGAAAAAATTAGCGGCTTATAGTCTGGGACTCGATTATTAAAATAATTATCTGCAGCCCGAGACGGAACAGACAACCTACTTAGAGTATTATGCACACTGCAGAAAGTAGTTATATTTTCACCAAATCGCTTCTGTTTAAATGTGGTAACTGTTTCAAAAACAAAAAAAGGCAGTTTTTGTTCAAATTAACTTAATTAGGTGTTTTATAAACACTTTAAATTAATAAACAGTACAGTATATTCCCTTCTTTTTTTATTCTCTTTGCTCATGCAAAATGAAACACAATTAATGGTGATTAATCGAAATGAAGCCACACCAACACTGTGATTAAGCTGATTAAAAATATCAATTGTTTGATCGCCCTAATTTAAATATTGTACTGACAGCGTCCAAATGGATCAACATGTGTGATTCTTTTCAGCGACGCAGACGACTCTCAGTCTTCAACGCCCAAGAGCGACTCTGAGCTCGCCAGCCGAGCTAAAGATAACCCTGAGATGCAGTGGACCTGGGGGGAACTGCCACAAGCTGCACAGGTATTCACACACACACACACACACACACACACACACACACACACACACACACACACACACACACACACCTTGTTTTAAAATGGTGTGCATGTCCTATTATTGTAAATATTACCATTCATTTGGAGACTGTTCAGTTCAGTTTCAGTTTATTTAAAATCAAATCAAATCAAATCAACTTTATTTATAAACATGCATATGATAAAGTGTGGTCCACCTATTAATGATATTACTATTATTATTATTGTTATGATTGATACTTTTGCTTTTATTAAATTTAGTTTAGTTTTTTTTAGTATTGTATTAAATAAGTATTTTATTTGTATGTCTTCTCAATTGCTTTGTAAATGTCTACAGTATCTTAAGTATTGTAGAGGTGGGATTGGGTTGGAGTTGGGGTTGCGCTATTTTATTTTGTTAGATTGATTAACATGATTAGTATAAATAAAATTTAAAAGGACATTTTTAAAAATACGTTGTTTTTTTTAGACCAACACTGCACATGTAAGTCGTACGTCAGCAGCCAAAGGGAGCTTTACCTGTTGAAAAGGTTTTATTATCATTTAAATACAGAATAATATGTTACAAGAATAGTGTTGAATCAAGAATCGATTCTGAATCGAATCATCAACCTATAAATCATAATCAAATCTAACCGTGCGGTGCCCAAAGAATCCTACCTCTAAGTATTAGTATCAAAATTTCAGCTTTTTCTCATTACGTTACGTCTTTTTGCTCTTTTTTTTTAAACATTTAAATTATTTTTTTTAGGTTATATTTTTTGTTTATTGTCTACAATATGCTGTGGGCTAACAAAACTCAAGATGCAGACCACACTTTAGACAGCCCTGGTTTAGGGAATGGCAGATCCTTGCATTGCCTTTGTAGTGGACACTTAGGGGAGGTTTTTTTTTTTCTCAGTTTGAATTTTAGAAATACAGTACACCAAAAACAAATGTCCACTACAGAGGACACGAATCCTCGAGAAAATAAAAAAATAAGACTTATAGTAAAGGACAAATATGGCCCCCAGACCAAACTAGTTGATTAGCCCTGCTTTATTGACTTTGTTTTGTGCACAGCGCACAGAAAACTTGAAAGTATAAAGCATAGTTTAGCAGACTAAACATGGAAACCGCTCTCTTGTCTTCTTTTCACCTCTTAGCCGTCCTTCCTGACGTCCCATCAGAGGCAGGAAAGTGCAGCGTCAGTCACTATCCCAGTGTCCTCCAGCACTCACTTCAGGACCATCAGCGACACCAGACCCCCCTCGAAAAACCTCTATACAACCCAGCAAGGGGAGAGGCATGCTGACAAGCATCCTGATGATGGTAAGTCAAAAAATACCCTAACCATATCATGATTATAATTCTATATTTAAAACACTTCCTTGTGGTCTACATAACATGTAACGGTGGTTCTTAGGTCAACATTTTGCCGAGATTATGTTTTACAAACCGTCTTCAAGTTGTTTTCTGTGCCATTTCATGGGTGGGCTTACGTGCCTCCACTTCGACTGCATCTCCTCCCCATCAGCCATGCTCTAGTTTTTAGCACTTCCATATAGTCTACTGACAGATATAGGTTTCAACTATACGCTACTTTGTATTAGAAATGGCAACAGATGAGGATGTATGTGCATGTATGAGCCATTCTGCCCCACAGGGTAGAGAAAAATAAGCTTATTGACAATGGCGGACTCACGCAAATCACTTTGGGTACATTTCTACCATACTGGAGATATTTGCTGTTGTCACAAATTAGGCAAATTCAAAATGGCTCGTTTGGCGAAAGTATGAAGGAAGGCAAGATTGTTTTATAAATATCTCAGCCATCCCTTCATGGTTTCATTTCAAATTTTGGGGATTTATGCAGATTCCAAATACACAAAAACAGTTACCAATAGGTAAGAAAAGTTGGTTTTGCATAATCGGTCCCCTTTAAAGAAAAGCTTGATGCGGGTCATTTGTTGTTGTTTTATACAGTAAGAGCAATCGTTTTCTGTTGAAGAGGTTCATTTAGCCTACTAATGTGTATTTATAAATGGTTGATTTATATAAGCTAGTAAGGTAAAGTTTTGTACCTGACAAGTTTCTAGTCAGGTACAAAACTTTACCTTACTAGCCTATATAAATCAACCATTTATTAAAAAAAAGCAATCGTTTTCCCTTAGGTTGGTCAAATTTCAGATTGTGCAATCACAGGGAAGGAAGCTCTACTGTATTATTGCCAAGATGAGAGTCCATGTTCAGATTTGTGTATAAGAGAGTATGGCCAACTCGGTTTAAGGTGATCTCCTCAATGATCGGTCAAAATGCACTCACGTGACTACAGGGCACCATGACTGCTACCAACTTTAAGCTAATGCCATTTGTTTACGGTGCTTCCTCGTTAGTTTTTAGATGTGTGAAAAATGGCCACATAAGCTAGTACAAATAATAACAGAAGAAATGAACAAATTAAAGAGATGGTTTGACAAAAACAGACTATCTTTGAATCTCAGTAAAACTAAAATAATGCAATTCGCTAACAGTAGGGAAAATCAAACACAAATACAAATAGACGGACATTGAAAGACTAATAGAAACCACATTTTGTGTGCTACAATAGATGAGAAAATGAACTGGAAATTTCATAAACAAAATATACAACATAAAGGGGCAGGAACTATGTCAATAATGAATAAAACAAAATATGTTCTGGACCAATAATCACTTCATATTCTCTACTGCTCACCAGTGTTGCCATATCTCAGTTATTGTGCAGAAATATGGGTAAATAACTACAAAAGTACACTTACTCACTTAGCATGTTACAAAAAAGATGAGTTATAATAAAACATAATGAGTGATGCATACAGTGACTACAAATACATTGGCGGCAGACACCACAGTTGACATACTTCACACAAAAGTCACAATTTCTCTGTGATTGTTGGTCCAAAGCTAATGAAGATTTTGGCAAAATGAGGGTAAAAAGTAATTTTTTGGGTCGTTCTGTGTATATCTTTTACGTTTATTGTGCCGTCGGGTGTGTGTTAAGTACCTGCTGGTCACTAAACCCTGCAGGAATGTAGCAGCAGAATGCGTCAAATACGGCCACAAAATTCTACTTTCATGAAATAAAAGCATATTTTATTGTAAGTTTATGAGCTGGAGTATGTTTAGAACTATATATAGACGTAGTATTTTGGTCTATTTTGTCAGAAAAACTTAGGTTAAAACAACAGCAATTGCATGCGTCCGGGCACAGCCGCCCACATCCTTGGTAGCAGTCATAGCGTCTCTCGTTAAGTTGGCCATACTCTCTTTATACTCAACTCTGTTTGTGCTGAAACTTGGATGACCCCTAGTTGTAGGAGTTGGAAAGTAAAACATCAGCTGCGTATACTGTGGTGTTCGCAACATCCTGGCGAAAAACACAAATTATGTCATTGGCTTTCCTGCAGGAAGCATAGTGGAGAGTGTGAGTGGCTCATGTGCAGAGATGGAGGGTTTAACAACATCCCCAAGCATCCTTCCTGATCATTTAGAGGAAGGCAAGAATAGAGAAAGTCCTGTCAGGACCACAGATTCACCTTCCAAGAGGAAAGGTATACTTTTTTTAAAAAGCAGTGCAACTTTGAGATGTGGGGACGCAAACTCATTGTTTATAGTGTTACTAGAGAAAAGAAGCCAGCATCTTGGCGCTGATGGAGTCTACCTGGATGATATCACCGAACTAGAGCCTGAAGTAGCTGCTCTCTACTTCCCTAAAAGGTGCAATCTAAATACCCCTACTAGACATTTTGTTATGTACATCTACAAAATTTAAAGTGTGTAATCCATCAAAAAGTACAAGCTTTTATGAGACAGTAATTGTCCCTCTACTACTTCTACAGTGATGGAGGCGGTAGCTCAATGAAGGTGGACTCAGAGATGATGATGATGGGCGTGAGGAGTGCTAATCAGTCACCACAGTCAGTGAGCAGCAACGGGATGGACAGTGGTCTGGACAGTCTGTTGGACCACATGGGGGACCTCCCCCATGTGGCCATCTCGCTGTGCGGCGGCCTCAGCGAAAACAAGGAGATCACTGGAGGTATGACCAGGACTCGAATGACACCGACTGTGTTGTACACTGCATATTCATAGCACACTGAAATAGAATATTTTCTGGTAATAGTATCGCTCAACTTACAGATAAATGCCAAATGGGTCATCACTGGTGTGAGTGACAGCACACAAATTAGTCAGAGCTTTTCTTCCTATTACTCACACACACACAAGAGATGACCTACTCTGAAAAAAGGGTCTTAAAACTTTGCCTATTTGGCTAACAAATGAGTCAGATCTTTTCTTCCTGTCATTCACACACGCCAGTGATGATCCACTCTGGAAAAAAAAGTGTCTTAAAAGGGAACTGCATTTTTTTTTAGGATTTTGCCTATCGTTCACAATCATTATGAAAGACATGACGACGGATGTATTTTTTAATGCATTCTAAATATTACAGCAGAGTCAATTGGAGCTCCCATATTTCGCCTATAAAATCCGATACGTAACCATTCAAAAAGTGCCAACAATAATCCATTTACATTTCGTGACTTGAATATTAACCAAGTATTAGTGATATTATTAGTATAAGCGCTAACACAGACAAACTATTTGTTTTAGGCACTAACACATTCCCTGTGTTTACATCATCGATTGGTCTGCTGCTTTCTTGTTTCCCTGATTCCTGCAAGTTTATTGTACATCATAAATCATGGGTCTCACCTAGAAAGTAGATGGCTAAGGATATAATCGGACAAGTTGGTACACGAAAAGTCGTTTGGTCCTACCCACGGCGTCCCAATCTCGTTTCGCCGCAAGGATTACGAGACATTTTCCATTTAAGTGGGAATATATGAACATCCGAGCAGATGGCATCCTAATGACAGCAGACCTTCTACATTAAGTGATGTTTTATTATGCTTGTTGAAGTCTGCAGTGAGTAATAATCAGTGTTGGGTTAGTTACTAAAAACCAGTGACTAGTTACAGTTACTAGTTACTTTATTTCAAAACAATTTAGTTTCTTCTATTTTTATTTTTTTTTAAAGCTCCCATTAATGCCCTTTTAGCCTTCATTTCAGTACTGTTATTGCACTGGAGAATAATACTATATGTTGATATGCATTTGACATGCATTTGCATCACTGAACTCTGCTAAGCAATGTGGTCTACATACAACACACAAAGACAAAGATATGTTTCAAAGGGCCAATTTATTTCAGGCCAGAACAAATTGACAAAACTATTTTAAATAGCTGCAACATAACATACATAAGTAACAAACAGCATAATAAAAACATGTCACAACATAGCTGTAAACCTGGCTTCACCCAAGGAAGGCGCACATGACATACACAAAGCCTAACCAGGCATTTCTCTCTCTCAAGGAATTGTGAAATAAAATCATGTCTTCATGAGATCAACACTGTACTGAAGCCCAGAACACTCTAAGCATTTCCCCAGTTTTAGTTTAGAGAAAAGGAAAGATTGTCCTGGCCCACTAGGATCCCTCTTTATGTTTGTGAACTTTATAGTCTATACATTTAGAGTGATGTGATAATCAAACACTCAAGAAGTCTAGAATGAAAGAGTATATAAGAGAATTGACAGAGTGTGTACCTTCAGTGATGAATGATGAGCAGATGCAGAGTTTGGTGTGTCTTCTTTAGCTTGCTTTCCATGTTTATGTACTCACTGTCCACTGTGTCCAGGTACTTGGAAAATGTTTTCGTGCCATTTGCTGTTTGACGCCCGATATCATACTAATTAGCTGCCTGAAAGCGGGTGACTCCACTGTAGAGATAGCCTGCATGTCTTCTAGCACATACGCTGCAATGGCTCTATCAATGTTGTCCTGGCTAGCAGTCCCTCCGTTAAAATCCAGCCGCTGTCTGCGGTGGAGGTGAAGTGTGTCTCTCTTTACTAGCTTTGTCAAAGCATGTTGCTTTTGTAGCTGTTTCAGCAGATTTGAATTGCTGTTTTGGGCTGTAGATATGATCTTTGATCCAAGACACAACTTACATTTAACTTAAATGTTCTTTTCTTTGTGCTCGACAAAAGAAAAGTAGTGAGAATATCTCCATGTTAAGAAAATCGACTGCGGCTCCGCCATGATGTCTTGTTAGTAAACACAGACACGCCCCCCTCCCCACCCCACACCCACACACAGAGCGCACCTCTTCTCTCCCTTGTGACACAAGAACATTCAGAAAGACGACACTGCAACTCTCCAATAAAACACACTCAGATCTTCTGTTTCTAGCCGATACTACATAAAAAATAATGTAAAATAACGCAGTAACGCATCATGTAGTAACGGTAACTGAGTTACTGAATATAAAAAATAGCGCGTTAGACTACTAGTTACCGCCGAAACTAACGGCGTTACAGTAACGCATTACTTTGTAACGCGTTAGTCCCAACACTGGTAATAATCAGTTATCAAAAAAAGCAAACATTGTGATGCATTTTTTTAATTAATGCACCGCATATGATTAAAATGATCAAAATACGTAAATGTTAAATGTTATCATAAATGTGTCTGTTACTACATTACATATACACTTACATCATGTATATAAAACCTTAATGGAGGTGTTTGGATGTTTTTTGGGCTTTATAGGCAGAATTGAGCAGCTCCTGTAGGCTCCATTGTAAGCAGACTTTTGATCGAATTTCTTTAATATTAAGAATACATAAAAAAAAAAAAATAACATCCGTCGTTATGTCTTTCATAATGATTGTGAACGATAGTCAGTAGTGACAGCAAACAAATAGGTCCGAGCTTTTTTTCCCTGTCACTTACACATTTTCTGTGTACTGTGTTGTATTGCCACAGAACAGTTCCAGGAGAGGGCAGTGACCTACCAGCAGTTCTCCGAAAACCCTTCCATTATTGACGATCCCAACCTGGTGGTGAAGATTGGCAACAAGTATGCACAACCTTACTGTATTAGGTTCATGGCCGCACATTTCAAAATACTAACATTATGCAAGTTATTTGGTTTTAAAAATGTGTTATCTGGTAGTTTGTTTTTGTGATAGATAAGTTGCGAACCTCTCCAAAAAAGTGTAAAATAAATGGTCTATTATTAGTAGTATTATGGAATAAGGGTGTCCTGATCTGATATTGATATTAGATATCAACCCAATAACAGCAATAGAAACAAGTATCGGCTTGCATCTAAACTTTCCGAGGCAAAAGCAGTCCTGCAGTGTGTTTACTTGTACAAAGCTAGACAGCCAGTTAACATCTAAATGTCCTCCAATAAGCACACATATATGGTCTTTATTAGATTTTAGATCTTAGAAAATGTAGCCTAAACGGTCATATAAGCTACCGTACTAAAAACAGCCGTTAAGCACACAAGTTAGACGTCTGTATTAAGTGTCCTTAATTGAACAATATTGCAGTATAAAACATGACATTTGTCAATATAAACAAGCATCAAATAACTATAGTTGCATATTACTTACATATACAAAGTTTACAAGGAAGAAGGTATCCAGTAACGAACATGTTAGCACCATTTTAAGTTGAGCCTCGCTTAATGAATTGTTGTGGCTAATACAGTAGTTGTTGCCCAAAAATCAAATACCACTCCACTTCAACTTAAAGAAAGCATAGGTCCATAAAAGCCGTTTTTTTAAATAAAGTGTTTTTCATACCTATAATTTTTCTCTGTTTAAGTTGATCAAACCTTTTGTAACATGCCACACTACAAAATAATAAGAGCATGTATCGGATCTATATCAGCCAATATTCAAGGCTCCAATATTAGTATTATATCGTAAGTGAAAAAGTTGTGTCGGGACACCCCTAAACATTCAATCAATCAAACAAGCAATCAAACTTAATTTATAAAGCGCTTTTTATACATAAGAATGCAACAGAAAGTGTTTTGCCGATTTAAAAACAATGCCCGATGACCCACATCCCTCATCATCAATCACGTACACACACACACACACGGACACATCACACACACACACACACACACACACACACACACACACACACACACACACCAACAAATGAATGCATGGCTGAGTACAGAGGAGCCAGGTGAAGAAACACTATCACACCAAGAGGTCATCGGACCATGGCCACCAGGATTCTGACACAAAGCGCCCTCACAGCCATGGCCGATAACCCCAGATGCAGAGTGCTCCCTCTTAGGAACGCTGGAAAGTAAAAATAATAAAACTTGTAAAATATTAAGAACCATGAACTGACTTGTTTTTAAAGATTAAGTTGATTGAGCTGTAATTCATTGGGGAAACAAAGTTATTGTACACTCAGTACACTACACAAGAGCTGTATGCTAACATGCGTTAATCTTCAAAAGGCCAGATTTTTTTGCATTGTCCATAAGTTATTAACACAGTTGTATTGTATTTCAGGTACTACAATTGGAGCACAGCAGCTCCTGTCATGTTGGCCATGCAGGTCTACCAGAAACCATTGCCACAGGTAAGACCACTTCAGTGTTTTTTTGGTTTCTTCTATTTTCACACCTACATGTGAAGTTGTAGATTACATGCTTTATCTCTAATGTGACTGTTGGTCATATGCAGTGTACATCTCGTACACTAGGTGGCGAGTGTGGCCATTTCAGCTTGTTTAGCTATGTGGAATGTAAGAAGAAGAAGAGACTGCTACTGCTCCTAAGATCAAGATAGTAGCTGTCAGATTCTTGTGGGTATTATGATCTTGTTCTTCTTCGCCTGTGAAAAATGTAGCAAAGAGCGGTGTTTTGGTGTGTTAATAGGATTTTTCAAAAGCCAAACACAATCAGATCAAGGTGTTGTAAAAAGTATATTTTGAGCTGAATTATTTGAGAAGTCAGACTAATTTAGTACATACTGAGTGATTGGGAGAAGGATAAGACACACTTAGCATACAAATAAAGATCGCAAATGTTTTCAGTTTTACTTTTTACAAAAATTCAATTGGTCTAAGAAGATGTATTCTTTTTTTTCTTGTTATCCCCTTAATGATCAGAGCCTCACCAGACATGAACATCGCCGCACGTCACAGTAAACCAGGGGTTCTTAACCTCTTTGACCTTTTACACGACAGAGGTGCTCGGGACCCCCTCAAATATTAACACTGAATCTAAATTTGAATCATATTCAATAAATATATCCAAACCTACTTACAGTTTAGCAAAATATATGAAAGAATGTGTTAATCACAAAGATTATTATCAAGGTTTATGTCAGGCTGATTACAAAAATAATTAGTAATCAAATATACTGCTAAAAAATACAAACAATTATGCTGTGCTAAGATAAATAAATTATAACTAAATAAATAGTAAGTAATAACTATATCCATCCATTTTCTACCGCTTATTCCCTTTGGGGTCGCGGGGGGCGCTGGAGCCTATCTCAGCTACAATCGGGCGGAAGGCGGGGTACACCCTGGACAAGTCGCCATCTCATCACACGGCCAACACAGATAGACAGACAACATTCACACTCACATTCACACACTAGGGCCAATTTAGTGTTGCCAATCAACCTATCCCCAGGTGCATGTCTTTGGAGGTGGGAGGTAGCCGGAGTACCCAGAGGGAACCCACGCAGTCACGGGGAGAACATGCAAACTCCACACAGAAAGATCCCGAGATTGAACCCAAGACTACTCAGGACCTTCGTATTGTGAGGCAGACGCACTAACCCCTCTTCCACCGTGCTGTAATAACTATATATGTTTCCTAAACCTTCAATAAAATGTAAGTGCAAATGAAAATACAGCTTTACCACTTCTCTAGGATTTTAGCTCCAGACTTCTTCTGTTTGGTTGATATTGTCATTACCAGTGTTGGGTTAGTTACTGAAAACAGTAACTAGTTACAGTTAGTAGTTACTTTATTTCAAAAGTAACTACGTTACTAACTCAGTTACTTACACCAAAAAGTAATGCGTTACTGTGAAAAGTAACTATTTAGTTACTTATTGTTTTCTCTCTTTTTTTTAAGGCTCCCATTAATGCCCTTTTAGCCTTCATTTCAGTACTGTTATTGCACTGGAGAATAATACAATCTGTTGATCAACTTGACATGCATATGCATCACTGAACTCTGCTAAGCAATGTGGTCTACATACAACACACAAAGACAAAGATATGTTTCAAAGGGCCAATTGATTTTGGGCCTGGACAAATTGACAAAACTATTTTAAATAGCTGCAGAAGTCTACAATGAAAGAGCAACATTATATAAGAGAATTGTCAGAGTGTGTGTACCTTCAGTGCTGAATGATGAGCAGAGGCAGAGTTTGGAGTGTCTTCTTTAGCTTGCTTTCCATGTTTATGTACTCACTGTCCACTGTGTCCAGGAACTTGGAAAATGTTTTCGTGCCATTTGCCGTTTGACGCCCGCTAACATGTTAATTAGCTGCCTGAAAGCGGGTGACTCCACTGTAGAGATAACCTGCATGTCTTCTAGCACATACGCTGCAATGGCTCTATCAATGTTGTCCTGGCTAGCAGTCCCTCCGTTAAAATCCAGCCGCTGTTGCGGCTGTTGCTCCACCACCACCACTTCAGTTGGTGGTGGTGGCTCCGCCATGATGTCTTGTTAGTAAACACAGACACAAATCTGGTTCTTTTCTGTACCTGCAATAGTTGTTAAGTGCTTTTTTTTAGAGTTGTGCAAGCCTTTCCATCCCCTCTTCTCTGCACTAATTTATTTCACTCATTTTCACTTTGGTGAAATGCTCTTCCAGTGTGCTCCACATAAACATGTACCAGTGTACATGGTGCACAATGACAATTGTATCAAAACACACTGCCTTTACACCAGAGTGAAATCTAGCTGAACGTCCTAACACTTCAATAATGTCTTGTCTTTGTCCCCCTCTCTTTCCTTTTGTCACTTTTTATTTACTGTCTCACACCTTCCATCCCATTCCAAGTTTTGGTGTTTGAGTTATTTATTTTCGGCTTTCGGCCTCTTCTCATACTGCCTCCCCGGTCTCTTTGGCTCTACAACATCTGAGCATGTATGATGTTCTCCTTTTTTTCTACTGCTAGCATGTTTTTTGGCTTGTCTGTCGTCCTTCCTTTTGTTATTACAGGACATTGTGATTTGCTTTGCTTTCTAGCATTCACTCGGATATTTCCCAGCTCCATCCTGTTCTATGCTTGGATTTTTTGTGTCAGTTTTGATTTTTTTCAGTGGGTTTTGCGTGGTATGTGCATGCTTTTGTCCAGGCCTCTGTGGAGAACATCATGAAGGACAAGATGCCCAAGAAAGGCGGACGCTGGTGGTTCTCCTGGAGGAGCAGGAACAGTGACTCCAAATCGGTGGGTTAAGACGAGGCATGCGGAACATGCAGCCATGGTGACATATTGTGTCCTTCAGGAGTCAGCGACTGAAACAGCGGGAGAAATCACCATGGCGACAGCAAGCAGGTAAGTCCACACTATTTTACTGTTCTAGTGTTTTGCCGGTTTCACATCATATGTTGTTCTTATTTTTGTAAACAGGATGAAACACGAGTCGTCTTCTAGTGATGAGGACCATGTGTCTGTTACCTGCCAGTCCCAGTCTCTTGTTGGTTCTGCTAACATTTGTTACAAGAAGACTCTTAGACTGACCTCCGAGCAGCTGGTATGACGTCTTACATTTGGTCCTTATATTAAAAAAAAAAGGATGTTTATTTAATTCCAAGACAGTTTGAACGACATACAAAAGCAGCATAAATGCAATTTCTCATCTGCACGTCGGCAAAAAGTGTAGAAAAAAATGCTGACCATCTCAAACATCCTGGCTCAGATATTAATATATATAGTAGGGTTGGGTATTGTCTACATATTATCTGACACGGGTCCCAAATTGAAATGGCGCTAGTGCCAGAACTGTGTCACACATGTTTGCGAGAGTTGTGTTTCCCAAGATGTGGAAGGATGACAGGAAGCAGCGTGCAGGTAAGGAAAGTATTTTAATACTCACCGGGCAAAAAATTAACAAAGGCAGTGTGCCGCAGGAATGCGTACGTGGAGCGCCAGGCGAGACATAGCATAGCAATAACAAAAGAACTGAAACTAACGTTGCGTGTAGCAAACTTTGCACCTGCAACTAATGCTGGCTGACCAAAGAATATACAGGAGAGTGATTAACTACGGAGACAGGTGGAACTACTAATCATAAACAGAACACAGATGTGTCCATTCAGTGACCAAGGCAACAAGAAAAGTAGGAAGGCGCACTCAGGACCAAAACAGAACAATAAACTGCAAAAAATTACGAAAACACAAAACAAGACATGACCTGGGACAGTGGATCATGACAGTACTACACCCCCCCCCCCAGCATCAGAGTCCTAATTGAGCGCGTCATGTGCGCCCATTCACGTGACCTCGTCATTTAATATTTTTTTAATGACATTATTTTTTTTACATAGAATATATATTACTAACATACATCCTATATGATGAAAACTTCTTGAAGTATGCATTTTTTGCGTCTTTTGCACAGTAGTGCAGCCTCTCTCCCATGCTCTGTCAGCTGTAAAAAGAAAAAAGTGGTTTCAGTGTAGATGATAATGATAAATAATGATAAATGGGTTATACTTGTATAGCGCTTTTCTACCTTCAAGGTACTCAAAGCGCTTTGACACTATTACCACATTCACCCATTCACACACACATTCACACACTGATGGCGGGAGCTGCCATGCAAGGCGCTAACCAGCAGCCATCAGGAGCAAGGGGTGAAGTGTCTTGCCCAAGGACACAACGGACGTGACTAGGATGGTAGAAGGTGGGGATTGAACCCCCGTAACCAGCAACACTCCGATTGCTGGCACGGCCACTCTACCAACTTCGCCACATGCATGGATGGCTGCTTCTAAAATGCCCATAAAAAGTGGTGCATGTCTTCTGATTGTTTGAAAACATACACGCCACAGGTAGGAACATGATAACATGAATGTGCAGTAAATGAGTGTCTCTGTGGTGATGTCATTTAAATAAGGTGGACTGCACCACTTTTCAATTGCACACGCAATGTTAGTAGATTGCATGCAACAGGCCCAATAATAGTGCACACTAGTTTATAGATTGCACAGGCTGTTTAGCGAGAGGTATTTGGATCTTAGTTAATCCGGCCCTTAGTTTTTGTGTCTGGTTACTGCCGTTTATGCCAGCGCATGGTACCGTGTTTCCGTACTCATCCCTCGCTGTCTTAAAATCTAAAATTGAACACATCAAACATCAAATCCTGGTTGTTTTGTAGGCGAGCTTGCAACTGAAAGAGGGTCCAAACGAGGTGGTGTTCAGCGTAACAACTCAGTATCAAGGCACGTGTCGCTGCAACGGCACCATCTATCTGTGGAACTGGGACGACAAGCTGGTCATCTCGGACATCGATGGAACCATCACTAGGTTTGACCTCTCCAACAGCTCCTTTGGTTGCATCTTTCTACTACTCAGAGATGAACTTTTTCTTGTGGCTGCAGGTCGGACACACTGGGCCACATCCTTCCCACTCTGGGGAAAGACTGGACCCACCAGGGCATCGCAAGCCTCTACCACAAAGTCAGCCAGTGAGTGTACATAACATGTCCTTATATTTGTAATTATTCTGTCTTGCAACTTTTAACACAAGCTGTGCTTGTTTGTGTCAGAAATGGGTATAAGTTCATGTACTGCTCGGCGAGGGCCATCGGTATGGCTGACATGACCAGAGGCTACCTACACTGGGTCAATGAGAGAGGAACCATGCTTCCTATGGGTCCGGTGCTGCTCAGTCCCAGCAGCCTTTTCTCTGCCTTGCACAGGTCAGACACACAACATCACATTGCAAACAAGAGCTGCATGAAAAATTGATTGACAGGCTGTGAAAGGTAGTACAGTGGAACCGTCTGTGTTTTCACCTTCTTATTACTAAAAATTGGAGCTGCCTAAGTCATCTTTGACAAACGGCACATGGACGACCGCTTTTGTCGACAAAACATTTAAAACCTAATGATTAATTCATAATTTCTAGGAACAGTCGGTTCATTAATATCCACGTGTTGCGGTATTGGCGCTAAGCAATGTGAAATGATAACAGCACACAGTGACTTCCTGTTCGGTGCAAAAATAAAGGCATGGCAGAATCACTGTAACTTGGATTTTACAAAATGCATGGAATATGTCATCAATTGTCATTCAAGTGTAAACATGCAAGTAAAGGACTGCAGTGGCAATGTTAGATAAGAGTGGAGAAAAATCCAAATAAAAATATGCAAATACAGGAAAACAATGTCAATATATCATCAGTGATGGGAAAGCTACTTAGAAAATACAGTATGATAAGCTACATTTACTCTCAATTAAATGGGAAGCTATCCCCAGAGAATTGTAGCAAGCAAGCAAGTTGCCAGTGTCATCTTAAATTGTGAAGATCGCTGTCTGCGGGTATATCTGGAATATATTAAAGTACAACCACAGCGCGGACACGCTACCTCCGCTCCAGACAACTCCGTGCGTATAGCTTACGTCATCACAACTTCAGTTTCGGAAGCACTGGTTCCGGTGATTGAAGTACGTCTTTTTCCGGACAAATGTTTGGTGCATCCTTGGTCAATAGTGCGCAAATAATGAACTATATACTGTATAGCCATTCATACTGTAACTACCTGCTGGTGTTAATGTGTATGTGTGTTATGATGGTCATTTTTCCCATGGTCTGTGAACACACCGTGTCGGCGGAGAATGAAGAAGTGCGTCTCGGAGTGAAGCTAGGAGGCAGATGTGTGTGCACGGAGGAAATACTTGTTGGAATTGGGCCCGTTGTTAGCATAAAATCGGCAATAAAATCTAAAAAAAAATAGTGTTCAACCAGAATCTTGCCAGAAGCTTGTGGTTGGCTACCAAAAGCGCCTTATTGCAGTGAAACTTGCCAAGGGACATGTAACCAAATATTAACATTGCTGTATGTATACTTTTGACCCAGCAGATTTGGTCACATTTTCAGTAGACTCATAATAAATTCATAAAAGAACCAAACTTCATGAATGTTTTTTGTGACCAACAAGTATGTGCTCCAATCACTCTATCACAAAAAAACAAGAGTTGTAGAAATTATTGGAAACTCAAGACAGGCATGACATTATGTCCTTCACAAGTGTACATAAACTTTTGACCACGACTGTATATATATACTATATACTATATATATATATATATATATATATATATATATATATATATATATATATATATATACTGTTTATATGTGTGTGTGTGTGTGCGTGTACATATGTCCCCCCGTATGACATGCATTAAGCTACAGACCCCAATTTAACAGCGTTTATATCTATGGGCCCACATGTAATATAAATATCAATGTTAATGTAACTGGGAGTGTACAAATGGACTACCTTTAGGGATCCCCACACCTTGTGTGCCTTTTCTTTGGCCCACCCCTATAATGTTATTCATTTTCTCTGCCTACAACATTAAAAAAAGCATCTATCTATATCTTGACAAAAAAACTATGACTTGTGTGTTGTTTGAGAACAGTTGATAATGGTTATGAGCAGTAAAACTTTTCATGAACTCAACTCACCTTAATGTGTGTTCCTACATTTGTGTTGGGCATATTTGATAAAGACAGCAGTTATGATTTTGGTTTACAGGGTAAACAACTAAAAACTAAGGTGTTGGGCATTGTTTTCTCTAAACATTTGTGTAAATATGGCCAAAGACATGCATTATTGTGGGTTTCCTGCACGTCATCTTTGTTACTAAAGGAAAAATCTAATCTGCGCGACAGAATCCATCTGCCCTTTTTTTTGAGTTGTCAGCTTGAAGCGTTCCTTTATCTCCGACTCCCTCGTCGTCATGTGACATGAGTGCGGGTCTGTTATGATTTTGCTTCCTGGTTTCGATGACCCGCCTTATCTTGCTTCTGATTGACCAGTCCGTAATGTTCCGCCCTAACCTTAGCCAATTGTGACTCATCATACAAACACCAACCAATCACCATGGATTTTCTCCGTATGTATGGATGTTCGTATTCATCCAGGTCATTGTATTTTCTACATATTTTTTTTGGGCCTGGATTTGCAGTCCATTTTCTCTCTTTGTAGCTTTGATATGAGCTACCTCGCTACATGGATCTAAAAGTAGCTAAGCTACAGGAATCGTTACTCGTTCAAAAAGTAATGGCTACTGGGAAATATAGTTAAGCTACGTAGCTTTGCTACTGTCCAACACTGCCTATTACCCAAGAAAATGTGCAAGCAATAATTTGTGCCACGCTTGGGTCGCATATTCGCAGCGAAAGTTGAGATCCCAAAAGGCAGAAAGAAGTCAGCAGGAATAATAAAAAAATCTAAAATAATAGAACTATTGTGGTTATTATTATTATTAAAGTTATTATAAAACCACTTGCATTTAATACTATTTAAAAATGGGTCATTCAATAATAAAATTGATAATACAGCAATAATAATGTTGATATTACTAATGCCAATAATCCTGTTCTCCCTGGATTTGTTGTTGGACAGTTTGGACACAATAAATATTATAAAACACCCCAGAAATTGCTGTCAAACTCCTCGATAATGCAGGAATTAAACTGCAATATATTTGTCTATGTAAAGAGTTATACACTTAAAATATCCTGTAAATCAGTGGTCCCCAACCTTTTTGTAACTGCGGACCGGTCAACACTAGAAAATTTGTCCCACGGACCGGGGGGGTTGTCATTAAAAAATACAATCATGTGTGCTTACGGACTGTATCCCTGCAGACTGTATTGATCTATATTGATATATAATGTAGGAACCACAAATATTAATAACAGAAAGAAACAACCCTTTTGTGCGAATGAGTGTAAATGGGGGAGGGAGGTTTGTTGGGTTGGTGCACTAATTGTAAGTGTATCTTGTGTTTATTATGTTGATTTAATAAAAAATAAAAATAAAAAATAAAAATATATATATATATATACTGTGTATATATATATATATATATATATATATATTTTTTTTTTTTTTTTTTTTCCTTGTGCGGCCCGGTACCAATCGATCCACGGACTGGTACCGGGCCGCGTCCCGGTGGTTGGGGACCACTGCTGTAAATACCTCACAATTCAGTGAAAATATTGATGTTGTGTTGTGTTGTGTTGTCCAGGGAGGTGATTGAGAAGAAACCAGAGAAGTTTAAGATTGAGTGTCTGACGGACATCAAGCACCTTTTCTACCCAAATACGGAACCTTTCTACGCTGCATTTGGCAACAGAGCCACGGTCAGACCACACACATACGCGCACACACACACACAAACTGTGAGACTTGTACCAATGAAATGTGTATTATTGCAGGACGTGTATTCCTACAAGGAGGTGGGTGTTCCTCTCCACAGGATCTTCACTGTCAACCCAAAGGGGGAGCTGACCCAGGAGCATGCTAAAACCAACATCTCCTCGTAAGGGTTCTCTCTATCTCTCTATGTGTGCTTGTCCTCCAGCACTAACCTCTCTCACAACACTGTGTCTAGTTTTGGCCGTCTACGCGAGATGGTGGACCACGTCTTTCCCGTCCTCCTCCAGAAAGAAGGAGCCGACTTTAACCGTTCGGATGCTTTTGACCAATGTGATTATTGGAGCAAGCAGCATCTTGATGGCAGCATACAAGAGGAAGAGAATGACTCTCAGCTTCTTGTTGAATGAGACAAGGTGGTGAAGTAAAGACTAGTGAACCTGAATGTTATTTAACACGGTGCCATTCTTAAACAGCCGCAGGAAACTCACAACACACTTCTGTCAACTAGGAAGACATCAGAAGAACTGCAGGATTACCTCAGTAGACGCACAACGTAGACACATAGTGTTTAACAAAGCAAGCACAGACTTCTGCAATATTCTGTGTTCTTAATGCACACACACTCTCTCACACACACACAAAGCTCAGCGATCCTCCGAACTCAATGGATGACTTTCAGCAATATTCACTTCATGACACCTTCATTACCTCCATGTTGCCCACAAACTAGCTAACACACAAACACACACACGTGTATATATACAGTATGTATGAAGTCGAGGTTTCTGTGGTTTATCCGTTATACAGTGCTCGATACCGGGGTAGAGCGGAATATACGTTAGGTCAGGAAAAATATAGAGGCTATATCGTCCTTACAAGCCTGTTTCACAGGTTTCCCTGCTCAAATAAACCTGTGAAACAGGCTTGTAGGGATGATATAGCCTCTGTATTTTTCCTGACCTAAAGTATATATATGTATGTATGTATGTGTATATATATATATATATATATATATATATATATATATATATATATACATATATATATATATATATGTATGTGTATATATATATATATATATATATATATATATATTATATATATACAGTATGTGTATATATTAGGGCTGTCAATGATATTGAATGAATTCATCAAAATTAATCACACCATTTGTTATGACCGCATGTAAACCCGGAAGTCTGTGCTTTGTGCAAAGGTGAGTGATGATTTTCACTTCAGAACAAACTCCAATGAAACTTAGGAAAAAAACGGAGGTAATTTGTTGGCATTGCAGCGACATACCTTCTTAATATCGGCACACAGCAAGTTTGAAATAGCATCTTAAAGTAAAGCACATAAAGGGTTTCCGTGGGGCATCAAATATCAATAAATGAATTGTGCGAAAATGAAGGCCTTAAATGACATTGAATTCAAAGTCCAGAGACACTAAATATGTTTATATAATTGTAGCACTGCGCTGATAGATTAATCGACCGGTAAATTAAAATGAACTCAATAACTTTGCCGACGTCGATAAATTGCAGCTTCTGACTGTTTTTTTTCTTCTGCTGCGGCGTTCAAACTGCTTACAAAAGGTCTTGTATGGTTTGAAAGTGTGATAAGCGCTGCCTCTATACGGCAAGTGAAACGGCCCTGGAGTCCTACATTTTGCCATTCTTTGGAGACTGTAGGCGTGTGGTCCTTACCTGTGACATCTTGTCATGTTCATGTTTTTTACACAACTCCCCTCAGCCGTCTGCAGTAGTGCAGTTCAACACACATGAGCTAACTTGGCTAACATTAGCAGGTCTGATGATGCACATGACGTGACCTAGAACGGACATCCATATATAAATATATATTAATTCACAATCTAATGCGATCCAACAGAAAAACTAAAACAATCGGTAGAAACATTATTTGTATCACTTCAAAAGCCTATTATGTTTTATTTTGAATCTAATTGAAATGGAATGTTAATTGAAATGTTCTCAATATATTTTGTGAATATAAATTATTACAATTATTATTATATTAAAATATAAGATATTTAGCTCAATGAAAGTGGAAAATAGTAGAAAGTATGACAGTCTACCACTATTATTGGTATAAAACCAAGCATTATTACATTTGGAAAGTGATCTCATTAGATTGTAAAAGTGTACCTAATGAGTCAAGCAATCAAATCTCAAATAACAAAAAAGGTGTTGTTAGACAAATCAATGTGATCACATGACCGCGATACTGTGAAAGTGACACTTAAACACACACTCTGGTGTACACACTGTACTGTATGTTACTGTCCTCGTTAATATCATACATATTCTTGTTTAGTATATGTAGCTACTGGCGTGCATGAAGTTCCCTCACACCTCATAGGGGGCAGAAATAACTAAATATGAACTAACGTGATTATGACACAAACTTGTAAATATGGACTAAACTTTTGGTGCTCACAAAAGCAATAGAATGAAAACTTTAGTACGACTTTACAAATGCAGTCAATTCATGCAAACTAAATGTGAATCACACACCACCAAGCTGTGGTGATTGGATTCCTTTACTACTTAACATAATATTTTTTTTTTACCAAAAAACGGTAGTAGCATGTAGAATGTGAACTAGTTTACAAGTATCCTCAAGTATTGTCATCAACATTTATACAACAACTTCATCAGGAATTTACTTCCAAAGTTGTTGTTATGGTAACATAACTATGCATATCATCATCTTGGCCAACAACAGCACTGACTGGTCACCTCATTTATGTTTCATGAAGTAGTATTTATAAGTCATCATTTATTTGACACACAATGCAATCCACTTCTTGTGACTGTTTTTGTACCATTATTGTCGTTGAACTCTTTCTGTGAAAGATCTAATACAAATATTGACAAATCTTCCTGTGTGGTCTGTGTGTGTTCATCCTGTCTGATGATTTGCATTAAGCATTTGGTATGTGTCATTAAAAGTCTCCTATTGTGCTAATTTGACTTTCTAATGACATTCAAGCAGTTATATGTGCCCTAATGCATATTTATGATCATCATAACAGTCCCTCCCAAGATTTCACAAGCCATTATTTTGATTGTTGCGGCCTTAAGTTCCAAAATTCATGGCAGCCTTTAAAAAAAAAAAATTGCGGCGAGCGTCGCAATGTTTAGAGGCTTATTTTGTTTAAATACCCTTACCCCTCATACTGCTGCCATACTAGTCCATAGCCTGGTCACTCTCTCCTGTTTGGTCTCCCTCACAAGTCACTTCACAAACTTCAGCTTCTCCAGAACTCTGCAGCCCGGATAATCACCAGAACCCCTTCAATCCAGCACATCACACCTGTTCTGCAGCAACTCCACTGGCTAGCTATCAAACATCGCATCCACTTTAAAATAATTCTCCTCACTTACAAAGCCATCCATAACCTCTCTCCATCATATCTCTCTGACCTGATCCATGTCGCCACGCCCTCACGTTCCCTAAGATCCTCTTCATCCATCCATCTCACTGTCCCTTTATTTAAACTGTCCACCATGGGTGCCCGAGCTTTCAGCCGCTCTGCCCCACATCTTTGGAACTCTTTACCACCGGACCTTCGTAACATAGATTCAATATCCCTCTTCAAATCAAGACTCAAAACACACCTATTCCTGACTGCCTATTCATTGTAATCATCTTTTCTTTTCTCTTTGTTGTTGTTGTTTTTTTATTTTATCGTTGTGATTTTGTACGATGTCCTTGAGTGCCCAGAAAGGCGCCTTATAAACAAAATGTATTATTATTATTATCATTATTATTAAATCAACTTTGGATTTGATAAATTTGTTATCAATGTTTGAAATGTTCCTTGTAACCTTAACTTAAAAAAGGGCAGGATTACAACAACATTTGGAAATACTATATCGATGTTTTACTTGTTTTATACCACAAAGATGTAAAAGTCGACACTAGGTGGCAGTAAAAGCACATACTTAGCAGAGTTGTGTATAGACAGAGTATGGCCTACCCGGTTTTTAAAGTTGGCCTTTTGAAATGGCGCCCTGTAGTCACATGAGGGGCTTTTGACCAATCATTTAGGGGATCCTCTGGCTATACTCTCTGACTGGTCAAAAGCGACACACTTGACTACAGGGCGCTATTTTGAGGCCAACTTTGAAACCCAGTTGGCCATACTGCCATTCTGATACTCGACGCTCATTGTCAAATTAATGTAAATTTTTTTAATTTATTATAACTACTAAATAGATGTAAGCACAAGTTAACACTTGCAGGGCATTACTGCCTGACGCACCTCCGACAGTGCCATGTGGTGCTGGCTGCAGGGTCATCAGCCGGGAGCCACCTTTCACGGATGTTTCGCTCCTTTAATCCCGGAACATCTCTGGGTGGTGGAGCAGCGACAGGGACGTCTCCCTTCCGCCCCCTGCAGCCAGCTGAAGGATCCATACTGTACCCACATTCTAACCCCGGTATTATTGCTGTTGTGTATATGGAATGAGTCCCAAGGGACTATGCATGGCAGGGACATCCATCTCCCTGAGTCAAGTGTGGGCCTGACCGCATACCATAACATGGCAGCAGGGAAGTCTCCCTACTGCCCCCTGTCTACGTGCCTTGCTTTCCCCACGCCTTATCGTTTCTTCTGAGCCACAACCAGAAGCTCCCTTGTTCTGCCTCCTCTGCCAGGGCTTTGAGGGCCTTCTTTAGATTGGAGCCTTTAATCCCGAGGGACTTTAGGAGCCGCTGGGTGGACGCTCCAGTGTAGCCTCTACAGCCAACTTCTACTGGATAGGTGAAGGGCCTCCATCCTGCTTGTGCACACTCACTTGCCAGCTCTAAGTATTTGTCCCTCTTTCTTTCAAAGGCAGCCTCCATTCCCTCTTCCCATGGTATCGTTAATTCTACCATGATGACAGTTTTAGTAGAGGTGGACCACAGGACAATGTCTGGGCGTAACAAGGTTGTTGTGATTTCTTGAGGGAACTTCAACTGACGATCTAGATCAGCCTTCACGTTCCATTCTCCGCCAGCTGACAGGAGGGACTGGATGCTCTTGCTGCTGCTCTGAGGCTGGCCACCTTGCTTGACAAACTTAATCAACCGCTGAGCTGTTCCTGGACTGGCCCCATTTGCTTCCACTCTGCGTGCCTCCAGGATTTCAGCTAGCTTCCGCAGGACGCGGTCGTGCCGCCATCCATACCGGCCCTGCGACAAAGCTACCTTGCAGCCAGAAAGAATGTGATGCAAGCTTGGGTTCTGGGAGTCACAGAGCTGGCAGGTCACCTCTGCCCCATACCACACATGCAAGTTCCCGGGACTGGGGAGGGTATCGTACGTGGCCCTGATGAGAAAACTTAGCCTCGCCTGGGGCATCTTCCACATGTCTGCCCACGTAACAACTCTGTTGACAACGGCCTCCCAATTGGTCCATCTCCCTTGCTGCTGTTGGCCCACAGCCTTGATCATGTAGCTCTCCTCTTCCATCTTGACCACTTCTGAGATCACCAGATCTTTTCTTTCCTTCCTTGAGGCTTTGGACCACATCTTGGATGCTGTTACCCATCCGAAGCCGGCTCTGCCAGACTGTATCTGTCCTACCATCTCCTGGTGTTTCAGTCGGACGATGGCCTGGTCTACTGTCTGTGTCGCATTCCACTTACGCCCTGTACAGACTTGGGTCTTGGTGTTACGGACAGACGGATCAGGTGAGTCTCTGAGCTCAAACACGAGCCTCACCTTCTCCTGTTTGTAGCCCAAGCTGATGGATTTCAGTGGCAGCTTCAGGATGGTTCTTCCAAACAGCGCCGTGTTGGAAAGACATCTGGGAAGGCCCAGCCACTTGCGAATGTAGTTGTTGGCTTTTGAGTCCATCTTGAAGACTGTTGTGGAGGTGATGTCGCACAACTTCAAGGGCCACATCAGGCGATGGTATAAGGTAAACTGGTAACACCAGACCTTGAATTTCCCTGGAAGATAGCTTTGGTCAATTTTGTTCAGGCCATCCTTCCGCTGAGAAGTGACAGAGGTAGCCATGTTCTTATCAGACATGTCAGCAGTGTAACGCCTTCCGAGGCTCCGCACAGGTTGGTCGACCACGCGTGGGATTAATTCACCATCCACTGAGAATGAGATTTTGTCATTCCTGGCTCCTTTCCGGATGGAGAGGCTGCGGGACTTGGCAGGTTTTATTTTCATCCGTGCCCATGCTAGGAGCTCCCCGAGCCTTTTCAGGAGTCTGGTGGTACATGCAGCCGTCTGGAGGAGGGTGGTAACATCATCCATATAGCCCCGCAGCGCCGGGAGTCGCTGGCCTGACTCAGATCTCACTCCTCGGACCATCTGTCTTCCACCGATAAGGATGATCTCGAAGGCTGTTATGAACAGTATTGGGGAGATAGAGCAACCCATTGCTATTCCCTTCTCTAACTGGTGCCAACCAGTTGAGATCTCCTGGGTCGTGTAGCAGACTTTGAAGTTGTTAAAGTAGTTTACTACCAGGCTTTGGATGCATGATGGAATGTGGAAGAAGTTGAGTGCAAAGCTGATGAGTTGATGTGGAACCGATCCATAGGCATTTGCCAGATCCAACCAAACCACATGCAGGTCCGCTTTGTTGCGCTTTGCTGACTGGATTTGCTCCCAGATCATGGCCGAGTGCTCCACGCAGCCAGGGAAGCCTGGAACGCCTGCCTTCTGACAACTGGTGTCGATGTAATTGTTTGCCAGAAGGTAGCTGGTCATCCGTTTCGCCACCACGGTGAAGAAAAGCTTCCCTTCCACATTCAGTAGGGCAATGCCTCTGAACTGGTCGATGTTACAGGAGTTACTCTCTTTTGGGATAAAAGTTGTTATTGCTCTGCTCCACGATGATGGTATTGACTGGGTTTTCCAGGCAACGCCCATCAGCTTCCACAACAGCTTCAGGAGTCCAGGACAGTTTTTGAAAACCTTGTAAGGTACCCCGTTCGGTCCAGGTGCTGAAGCAGTTCTTGCACGCTCAACCACTTGCTTAACCTCAGCCCATCTCGGGGGTGTGGTGTCAAACTGCGAGGAAGGCTCAGGTGGGCGAGGTACGTGCCCCGGTGATCCGAGGGGGAGGTCCTTTTGGCTATCACTGAGCTGGACTGTGATGTGTTCCTCCAACTCCAGCTCACTGGTCTGGAGTGTCCCGTTCTTCTTTTCCTCTAGCAGGCTTCGAGCATACTTGAAGGGGTCCCGGAAGAAGCTTGCCCTTGCTTTCTCCTTGCGGCTTCTGCGTTTCCTGATCCTTTCAGCTCTCCTCAGTTGTGTGAGTCTTAGCTTGATCTGGTCCCACAAGTTCTTCAGGCCGACTTTCTCCTGGTCATTGGCTTTCCTCCACTGCTTGCGTAAGAGGCGGCGTTCCTTTACGAGCTGGAGGATTTCCCTCTCCCGTCTCCCGCTCTGTTTGGGAACGATCTTCCTCTGTGGCATCAATCCAAAACGCTCTTTCCCTTCTTCGTAGATGATGTCTCCCATAATGTTTAGTTTGGAAGTTACACTGCCTCTTAGCGCACTTTGGAGAGTGGTGCATAAGTTAAAATCGAAGCTGCTCCAGGAGTCTTTGTCGTTGGCTTTTGGCCACTTCACTTTGGCTTTCCGGATAAGCTTCACTGATGTTCCTCTTGTGGGTTCTCTACTTGGTGTTTCACTGTGCTGCGGGCTGTGCTGTTGTTGCTGCACGTCCTGCTGGGAAGGCTGGTCCTCCTCTCCCTCACCAGTTGCAATGGTGGGATCAATAGCACTGTGGTGCTCAACCTGGCTAAGATTCCTCCTTGTCTGATCTGCTTCTGCAGTGCAAGCTTGCATCTGGTTGCGGCCACCGCCGCATTTTGCCTTTCCCTGGTGTATTCGCAGGCCCCGGTAGGTTGTTTCCTTGGCCCACCCACAGCCACATTCTCTGAGGATCCTCTGCTCGTTCGTCATTGTCGTGCCAGTCGTTTCCGTGTTATCCGTCCTGATTGGTCCATCTTTCATCCCGCCTCTCGGTGGACCGCCGGGCTGTTTCTTCCTTATATTGCTTGTAGTTAGGTTAGGGAGTCCATGGAGCTTGCTTCACAGACATGAATAATAATAATAATAATAATAATAAATAATTATAATATTAGAAAAAACATCACTAAGACTTTCTTATCATTTACTGTTTTACTCTGTCGTCCACAAGTTATATATAAAAAAAATATATATATATACTGATATTAAACAAAAATATAAAAGCAACACTTGTTTTTGCTCCCATTTTCCATGAGTTGAACTCAAAGATCAAAACTTTTACTACTTACACAAAAGACATTCCTCTCAATTATTGTTCACAAATCTGTCTAAATCTGTATTAGTGAGCACTTCTTCGTTGCCAAGATAATCCATCCCACCTCACAGGCGTGGCATATCAAGATGCTGATTAAGCAGCATGATTATTGCACAAGTGTGCCTTAGGCTTGTTATGATCCGCTGCCCGGATCATATTTTTTGTTTACATTTTCAAGATACTTGTGTTTTTTGTTAGTTTTGGACTCCTTGAGTGCCTGTTTTGTACACCTGAGTTTGTTGCCATGGCTGCTTATTATTTTCACCTGCCGCGTGTGTTCCCGACGCACACCTGTTTGTCATCACTGACATTATTATTTAAGCCTGCCTTCCCTGTCATTCTGTCTTGCTTCGTAGTTTGCTTTTTGCAACAGTAGACGACTTTTGTTCTTGCTCTGTACCTGCTAGCTTCCACGCTAGGCTCTGTTACTCGCTAGCTCCCACGCTAGTCTTCCTTAGTTTTTACCTTATGTGCTATGAGCACCCTTTTCTTTGTTTCTTCTGAGTTATTCTGTAAATAAATCATTTCTTTTACCTTCACGCTGTGTCCGAAGTCCGTTGCATCCTGGGAGAACGAAACCCCGCATCACTATGCGCCCCGGTCGTCACAAGGCTGCCCACAATAAAAGGCCACTATGAAATGTCACACAGCACAATGCCACAGATGTCGCAAGTTTTGAGGGAGCGTGCAGTTGGCATGCTGACTGCAAGAATGTCCACCAGAGCTGTTGTGTGTGAATTGAATGTTCATTTCTCTACCAAAAGCCGTCTCCAAAGAGAATTTGGCAGTACATCCAACCGGCCTCACAACCGCAGATCACGTGTAACCACACCAGCCCAGGACCTCCACATCCAGCAGGTGCACCTCCATGATCGTCTGAGACCAGCCACCCGGACAGCTGCTGCAACAATTAGTTTGCATAACCAAATAATTT
Organism: Nerophis lumbriciformis; assembly: GCF_033978685.3. Classification (NCBI taxonomy): domain Eukaryota; kingdom Metazoa; phylum Chordata; class Actinopteri; order Syngnathiformes; family Syngnathidae; genus Nerophis; species Nerophis lumbriciformis. The sequence goes on along the minus strand of NC_084553.2, from coordinate 39,851,098 downwards.
CTGCACAAACTGAGAAACCGTCTCAGGGAAGCTCATCTGCATGCTCGTCGTCCTCATCGGGGTCTCGACCTGACTGCAGTTCATTGTCATAACTGGCTTGAGTGGGCAAATGCTCACGTTCGATGGCGTCTGGCACGATGGAGAGGTGTTCTCTTCACGGATGAATCCTGGTTTTCACTGTTCAGAGCAGATGGCAGACAGCGTGTGTGGCGACGTGTAGGAGAGCGGTTTGCTGATGTCAACGTTGTGAATCGAGCGGTCCATGGTGGGGGTGGGGTTATGGTATGGGCAGGCGTATGTTATGTACAAAGAACAAGTGCATTTTATTGATGGCATTTTGAATGCACAGAGATACTGTGAAGAGATCTGAGGCCCATTGTTGTGCCATTCACCAGAGACCATCACCTCATGTTGTAGCATGACAATGCCAGGCCCAGGGCTGGGCGACATGGCGGAAAATTATATCACGATAAAGGTTTTTTATATTGATCGATATCGATAATTATTGATACTTTTTAACTTATTCAAGCCAGCCAATAAATACAGTAAAATAATATCCAACTTACCAACGGTGCTATTTATCAGTGGAGAGAGTGTCTGGTAGCCAGGTAGGATGAGCACGGTAATAAGATATATTTTATTACTAACGTAATAAAATCAAGTAGATTTGAATGTATTTGCAGATTTGAGACACTAGATAGCAGTAGTGTTTAAGCTTTTAAACATTACACAGTAGTTTGAGAAGGTATTGGGTTGATATATAAAGATATCATAGTTTCTCTTTTTACTCCATGCAGAGAATCCACAGCGAGACCGAAAAACAGCGCAACCACTTTAGTGTTATGAGAGTAGTTTATGTGTGTGTCTTTAAGAATGGCAGCGTGTCAGTGAGTGAGTGTAAGAGTGAGGAGATGGAGCGGTAGCATGCAGCAGTAGTGGTGACTGCCTGGTTGTGTCCTGCGGAAATAATAAAGCAACCAAATTGTCACGAATTGGCGACTTAGTCATTCTGACCCGAAAGCAGACCTTAGCAGACCCATTGTGGAGTAAAGTGAAAGGTGTTACCCCCGACAAATACATCTGTCCTGGAGGGAAAGTCTCCCATCCCCTGCGCTCCTCGACTATGGTCTGGGACTGGGAGCCGAACAAGAGGAAAGGTGTAGTTGATACCAGACTGTAGATATCTTATATAGAGATGCTGCATCCACCGCTACTGCCTATAGGTGGGTTGCGATCACGTGACCAAGAGGCCCATCCGGGCGCTTTTGGGTTTCAAGCGATGCTCTAGAGCCGACCTGGGCAAAATACGGCCTGCGGCCCACATGCGGCCCGTTAAGATTTTCAATCCGGCCCGCCAGACGTTCTACATAATTTTTTTTAGACCTTTGACATAAAAACTGCTACTGCCATTAATATGTGCAGTGCTGTTTTTAAATGACCGTAAGTTTTGAACTATAGAAAGTATTTCAATGCTTGAAATCTGAGCTTTTGAGTGTTATACGAGTTATTACGGTAATGTATGTCACAGCAGCTCAGACGAGGAACAAAGCAGAGTGGGCGGGGTTTGTTTTCAGAGCAGCCAGCCCGAAACGCGTGTGTCAGAAACAAATGCGGAAGCAGATTCTGACGTGATAATATATCATATTGTAGGTGTTTATTACCCTTTGCGTTCATATTTTGCTGTTTGTTACATTTTTGTTGTGTTTTGCTTGATTGTAAAAGATACACAACTATCGAGGAGCTGGTCTGAGAAATAAAAGAGGAGCGATGTTCATATGTTGTTAATATTCAGTGTTTTATTATTCATAGTTAATATTGTAAATCCCACTTTCTTTATGTTCATGTACATTTTGGGTGTCCCATTCAGTAAAAACTGTAAAATTTAATTCCGTAACCACTCTACCGTAACCACTCTACCAACCGAGCGGTATAGCTCGGTTGGTAGAGTGGCCGTGCCAGCAACTTGAGGGTTGCAGGTTCGATAATCGCTTCCGCCATCCTAGTCACTGCCGTTGTGTCCTTGGGCAAGACACTTTACCCACCTGCTCCCAGTGCCACCCACACTGGTTTAAATGTAACTTAGATATTGGGTTTCACTATGTAAAGCGCTTTGAGTCACTAGAGAAAAAGCACTATATAAATATAATTCACTTCACTTCACTTAGCAAAGATAGAATACATGTAAGTAGAGATGTCCGATAATATCGGCCTGCCGATATTATCGGCCGATAAATGCTTTAAAATGTAATATCGGAAATTATCGGGATCGGTTTTTTTTAATTATCGGTATCGTTTAATTTTGTTGTTGTTGTTTTTTAATTAAATCAACATAAAAAACACAAGATACACTTACAATTATTGCACCAACCCAAAAAACCTCCCTCCCCCATTTACACTCATTCACACAAAAGGGTTGTTTCTTTCTGTTATTAATATTCTGGTTCCTACATTATATATCAATATATATCAATACAGTCTGCAAGGGATACAGTCCGTAAGCACACATGATTGTGCATGCTGCTGGTCCACTAATAGTACTAACCTTTAACAGTTAATTTTACTAATTTTCATTAATTACTAGTTTCTATGTAACTGTTTTTACTTGTTTTACTTTATTTTCTATTCAAGAAAATGTTTTTAATTTATTGATCTTATTTTATTGTATTAATATTTAAAAAAAGGACCTTATCTTCACCATACCTGGTTGTCCAAATTAGGCATAATAATGTGTTAATTCCACGACTGTATATATCAGTATCGGTTGATATCGGTATCGGTTGATATCGGTATTGGTAATTAAAGAGTTGGACAATATCGGATATCGGCAAATAGCCATTATCGGACATCCCTTCATGTAAGTGTGAAAAAAAAAACCAACAACATTATGATTTGTACATTTTCAGAATGTGCTGTTCTGTTTTTAAACAAAGAAAACAATCTGAAGTTGTCTTTATTTTTAAGTTATCGTGCTGTGATTTTACCAGTCCGGCCCATTTGGGAGTAGAGTTTTCTCCATGTAGCCCCTCCGATCTAAAATTAGTTTGACACCCCTGGTTTAGAGGCAAATATAAGAGTGATCATGAAAAAATATTTGAAATGGGATGGAGTGGATTTTTACACTCCACCGACTATAAATATTATCATGGATGGATTTGTCAATAAAATTGTAATAAGTACACCTCTGCATAAAATTGTACTCCTATTTATATGAAAGAAAACAACAAGGTATTTCCTTATCTACCATTGTAGTCACAGTGAAGCCAAGCGCTACGTGCGCTTCATCATATTCTAGTCGGGTAAAAAAAAAGCATGTTCCTCGAGGTCACACTGGTATCGAAGTCTTTTCAACGTTTTTTTTTATAAGAGAAGGCTCCTCAATATCTGGCTCCCTTGAAAGAGCTGTAAATCCCATCTCTCATAAAATGTTTTTTATTACTGTTGTATTGTTTCATGCCCTTTTTGTCAAAGGAAACCTAGTTTTTTAATGGCAAATCACAAACTATACCATTTTTCAGTTAGTACAAGAGAAAAGGACAGAAGTGAGTGACTTGCTAGAAGACATCTTGAGTCAATTACTCATTCTGTGCACATGAAGTCATCCCCTCCCAAAATGTCCGACACTCCTTAGGAATAGAAAAGCTTCTCTGTGCAACAAAATTATCCGATGTCCCTTCAGTTGTGGGGAAAACAAGACGAGATTGTGACCACAGAGGTCTGAGTGTGTTCCAAAAGAACAGATCGTCTACGAAGCACACAGCAGGTCAACAAGAAGGAGGAAGAGGATGAAAAGGAGGAAGAGGAGGAGGAGTCACTACAAGAAGAGGAAGGGTGCAGTGTTGCTGATCTGGAAAAAAAAAGGTTGGAGTCCTCTTTTCTTTTTCTCCTTTTTTAGCTTGTTTTTTTTCACTGCTTTGTTGACTTTTTACTTTTTTCAAGCTAAGGGTTGACGAAAGTTTGCATTGGGAGACAAACTGGCATCTTTTGGAATGTTCTAGAACGCGTCAAAAGTGATGCTGCTGAGTAGATTAATGTTGATATGCAAACTCTTGTGGTTTTAAAAGTAAACGTGTGTTTTGTGAGTGTTGAGCGTTCACAACCCAGCAAAGTCTCTAAATGAGAAACATGTGGGAACACTTTATGACGTCATCTTTGTTGTGCACTGATTGCATAATCCTGACTCTAAACTTTCAAAATCAAATAATATCCTATAAAATGTTTTTGTTTTTTTTTCCAGTTCTGCATAAGTGACCTATAGTCACATCCGGGCACTTTTGGGTTTTAGGCGGGCTACTCTTTATTTACCTGATTCAGTGCAGATTCGGGTATATTATGATAGGTTTAGAGACAAATATATAAGCAATCCTGAAAAAAATATTTGAAATGGGATGGAGTGAATTTATACACTCTTGAGAAAAATATTTCTTTAATGATTTAAACTAGAGGTGGGAATGTTTGGGCACCTTACGATTCGCTTAAAAATCGATTCTTGATGCATCTTTAGAGGGGAACATTATCACCAGACCTATGTAAGCGTCAATATATACCTTGATGTTGCAGAAAAAAGACCATATATTTTTTTAACCGATTTCCGAACTCTAAATGGGTGAATTTTGGCGAATTAAACGCCTTTCTATTATTCGCTCTCGGAGCGATGACGTCACATCGGGAAGCAATCTGCCCTTTTCTCAAACACATTACAAACACCGAAGTTGGTAGAGTGGCCGTGCCAGCAATCGGAGTGTTGCTGGTTACTGGGGTTCAATCCCCACCTTCTACCATCCTAGTCACGTCCGTTGTGTCCTTGGGCAAGACACTTCACCCCTTGCTCCTGATGGCTGCTGGTTAGCGCCTTGCATGGCAGCTCCCGCCATCAGTGTGTGAATGTGTGTGTGAATGGGTGAATGTGGAAATACTGTCAAAGCGCTTTGAGTACCTTGAAGGTAGAAAAGCGCTATACAAGTATAACCCATTTATCATTTATTATCATTTATAATTTCGTTTTCGCTACCTGCCTCCACACTACAACCATCCGCCTCCACAAATTAAACATTGATCAGATTTGGGCATATTTTGAATGGTTAAGAGACAAATACTGTATATAAGCAATCAAGAAAAATTTATTAAAATATGATTTAAGTGGATTTTTACACTCTTAAAAAATATTAGGGCTGCGAATCTTTGGGTGTCCCACGATTCGATTCGATATCGATTCTTGGGCTCACAATTCGATTATAAATCGATTTTTTCGATTCAACGCGATTCTCGATTCAAAAACAATATTTTTCCGATTCAAAACAATTCTCTATTCTTTCAATACGTAGGATTTCAGCAGGATCTACCCCAGTCTGCTGACATGCAAGCAGATAGTAGATTTTTGTAAAAAGCTTTTATAATTGTAAAGGACAATGTTTTATCAACTGATTGCAATAATGTACATTTGTTTTAACTATTAAATGAACCAAAAATATGACTTATTTTATCTTTGTGAAAATATTGGACACAGTGTGTTTATAAATGTCTAATGATAATGTCAATGAGGGATTTTTAATCACTGCTATGTTGAAATTATTACTAATATTGATACATTTTGTATACTATCACTAATAAGTACGCAGTGTCCCAAGTCTTGCCTCTAAACACGGCACATAGCTCCACTCCGTCTGAAGTCATGCAGCTCTTGCAGCGGGGGATACAAATAATTACTATTGTGACATCCAGTGGACACATTTAGAACAACAGTTTCTTTCATTCAAAAATTTCAGCTCATTTTTATATTTAGCAAACTCCTCTCACGGGCCGGATAAAACCTGTTCACGGGCCAAATCCACCCCGTTTGACACCTCTGCTCCGGATAAATAGATGTTTAATTGTCATTGCAACATGTGACATGTACAGCAAGATTAAAAGTGTGGAAAAAATGTCAAAGTGCATAAGTGGATCGCAGTAAAAACTTACATTCAAGGGCAGGTTTACAAACCCCGTTTCCATATGAGTTGGGAAATTGTGTTAGATGTAAATATAAAAGGAATACAATGATTTGCAAATCCTTTTCAACCCATATTCAATTGAATGCACTACAAAGACAAGATATTTGATGTTCAAACTCATAAACTTTTTTTTTTTTTTTTTTGCAAATAATAATTAACTTAGAATTTCATGGCTGCAACACGTGCCAAAGTAGTTGGGAAAGGGCATGTTCACCACTGTGTTACATGGCCTTTCCTTTTAACAACACTCAGTAAACGTTTGGAAACTGAGGAGACACATTTTTTAAGCTTCCCAGATGGAATTCTTTCCCATTCTTGCTTGATGTACAGCTTAAGTTGTTCAACAGTCCGGAGGTCTCCGTTGTGGTATTTTAGGCTTCATACTGTGCCACACATTTTCAATGGGAGACAGGTCTGGACTACAGGCAGGCCAGTCTAGTACCCGCACTCTTTTACTATGAAGCCACGTTGATGTAACACGTGTCTTGGCATTGTCTTGCTGAAATAAGCAGGGGCGTCCATGGTAACGTTGCTTGGATGGCAACTAAGGCTGAAATGACGCGTCGACGTAGTCGACGTCATCGGTTACGTAAATACGTCGACGTCGTTTTTGTGCGTCGACGCGTCGCATATTTACGTCACACTACTGTCATGGCGGAGCGCAAAGCAGACGATGCGAGCGAGGAGAAAAAAGCACGCCAAAAGTCGTCAAAAGTGTGGGAGTATTTCAATAAACGGCCTAATAATGTTGTTGTATGCACACTGTGTCGAGCGGAAATGGCCTATCATAGCAGCACAACGGCTATGAACGAACATTTGAAAAGAAAACACCCGACAGCGTTCTTGCCATCACCATCAACTAGTCAATCGTCCGCGTACAGTATACGTTGTCATCATTACACAAAAACATGGATGTGTCATTTGTATCTGCGTTGTAAATTCATAAACTAAAACACTGTTTCGCTCTGAGAGGCGCGTTTGGCGTGCCTGTTCAGTGTTTACAAAGACGCGCTCCTCTTTAACGCTGTGGAGAGGCGGGGCCGGCGTGCGAGCGGCGAGGCGAGGCGGGGCGCGCCGGGAGCAACGCTGCAATCGTGCCCAGGTGCGCGATCCAACCAAGATTTCAATTACATCACACCTACTCAGTGGCCTAGTGGTTAGAGTGTCCGCCCTGAGATCGGTAGGTCAGAGTTCAAACCCCGGCCGAGTCATACCAAAGACTATAAAAACGGGACCCATTACCTCCCTGCTTGGCACTCAGCATCAAGGGTTGGAATTGGGGGTTAAATCACCAAAAATGATTCCCGGGCGCGGCCACCGCTGCTGCCTACTGCTCCCCTCACCTCCCAGGGGGTGATCAAGGGTGATGGGTCAATTGCAGAGAATAATTTCGCCACACCTAGTGTGTGTGTGACAATCATTGGTACTTTAACTTTAACTTTAAACAAAACGACAAACATTCCCTGCAGCACCAACTCTTCCGGGACGCTACAATATAAACAAACGCCATGGGTGGATCTACACCTAACATCCACTGTAATGATACCACGTACAAGAGCGTATCTAGTCGATACTACTATGATTACATCGATATTTTTTAACATCACAAAATTATCTTTCGTTTTTTTTTTTTTTATATTATGTTTATAAACTCAGGAAATATGTCCCTGGACACACGAGGACTTTGAATATGACCATTGTATGATCCTGTAACTACTTGGTATCGGATTGAAACCCAAATTTGTGGTATCATCCAAAACTAATGTAAAGCATCAAACAATAGAGAAAAAGTGATTATTACGTTTTAACAGAAGTGTAGATAGAACATGTTAAAAGAGAAAGTAAGCAGATATTAACAGTAAATGAACAAGTAGATGAATAATTCATTTTCTACCACTTGTCCTTAATAATTTTGACAAAATAATAGAATGATTAATGACACAATATGTTACTGCATATGTCAGCAGCTAAATTAGGAGCCTTTGTTTGTTTACTTACTACTAAAAGACAAGTTGTCTTGTATGTTCACTATTTTATTTAAGGACAAAATTGCAATAAGAAACATGTGTTTAATGTACCCTAAGATTTTTTTGTTAAAATAAAGCCAATAATGAAATTTTTTGTGGTACCCTTTATTTAGAAAAGTACCGAAAAGTAGCAAAATACTTTTGGTACTGGTACCAAAATATTGGTATCGGGACAGCACTAATACACACACACACCGAGCACCTACTGGCCGAAATGTAGATAATAAATGGAATAGTATAAAACTGCCTCCGCTATTTTTGGACAGTCAGCTCAACTCATCCCCTACATCACGACTTTGAAGAAACCTCTCTCGTTTTACAGTTTTATTGATGCGAAAAAGGTGAAACTGTAATACACAGTTGAAGAAATAACCACTTTCAATTCTTATTTGTTATATATTTGTATTATTTAACAAAAACAAGTAAAAATGTACTTTGCTTAAAATAAAAACTAACTCCCATATATACACATGAATCCCTTCACGTTCATGGCTCACATAAACCAGAAGTACCCAATTGCAGTCATTCAGACGTCAGTTTTACTGATGAATTAGACCAAAATAATAAGTGTAAATATAGTTCTAAACATACTCCACGGCTCTTGCAATAAAACAAATGCTTTTATTTCGTCAAAATATAATTTGGGGGCAATTTGATGCACTTTGCCGCTGCATTCATGCAATGTTTAGTGACCAGACGGCAGAAAATACAGAACGACCCAAAAAAATGATTACCTTCATTTTGTCAAAATCCAAATTAACTTTGGACCAACAACCACGGATAAATTGTGACTTGTGTAACTTTGTTCCGAGAGCAAGCGTCATCACTCGTTGAACAATCCATCGTCCATTGAGCAGCACTTTTCTCTCAAACTGGTTGGTTTTTTTGGGATGTTTGCTTATCAAGGAACCTTGGTCAAGGGTTAGGGAAACTGTAAAAAATGTTTTTGACAAATCAGACTTCATGTTCACATCTAGATGTCTGTGGAGATCTTCTCTGCGAGTCCTCCCGCTGGGAACAATGAGAGTCTTCAAGCCAACAGAGTGGGAGGAAGTAAACCTCTACATCGCTTTATGAAGGCACAACCTCAGAGTGTTGGAGTGAGACATCACACAACCAAACCTGATCACAATCTTTGAAACATCACCATGATGTGTTGCAGGAGGTAGGGATGGGTACCGAATCCGGTACTTTTTTGGCGGCGACCACAACTGAGGTCCTATCGGGAACCGATTTACGTAAAACCAACGGTGTCATGTTTCGGTAGTTGGTTGAGCATGACATCACACCCCATTGCTAACTCAGCTGCCAACTCAGCAAGCTTTTTGCACGTCGACACTTGGCCCTCACTCCAGCAGCACTACAGCGCACTCAGCCAAACTACCTCGAGGTCAGGAGGGGTTCTTAACCTTTTTGGCTTTCGGGGCCCGGGGCCCACTCAAATATTAACACTGAATTGGTAATCTTACTCTTGATTTGAATCGTATTCTTACTTGATTGCAGTTAAATAGGATGCACTTTGTCAAATGATATGAAACCATGTTTAATCACAAAGATCAAGGTTAAGGTCAGGCTGATTACAAAAATAAATACTAATCAAATACACAGCAAGAGAAGGGACTCATTAAAAATGATGAAAAATAAATGTACTTGAAATTCACGCAGTGCTAAGATGGATGAATTCTAACTGAATAAATAAAATAATATACAGTACAGGCCAAAAGTTTGGACACACCTTCTCATTTCAATGCGTTTTGTCTATTTTTATGACTATTTACATTGTAGATTATCACTGAAGGCATTGAAACGGAAACCATTTCAGCTCATCAAGAGAATGCCAAGAGTGTGCAAAACAGTAATCAGAGCAAAGGGTGGCTATTTTGAAGAAACTAGAATATAAAACATGTTTTCAGTTATTTCACCTTTTTTTGTTAAGTACATAATGCCGCATGTGTTCATTCATAGTTTTGATGCCTTCAGTGACAATCTACAATGTAAAGAGTCATGAAACTAAAGAAAACCCACTGAATGAGAAGGTGTGTCCAAACTTTTGGCCTGTACTGTATATGTTTCTAAAATAAACTATCAAAAAAGTGAGCGTGCCAATGCAAATACAGCTTCACCGCATTAGTCATAATTTTTGCGCTTATTAAACTTCTCTGTGACTTTAGCTCCAGACTTCTTCTGTTTGTTTGATATTGTCATTACTGCCACGCAGGGTGAAAAAGTGTATTACAACCGAGTACGCCGCGGCCCATACGGACCACAGCTGATTAACTTTTTAATTTCATGAAAACTACAACTAAGAGTCACGTCACAATTAAACAGCTTGTACGTAATTAGTACAATACTTACAGTATTACCACTTTGTATGGTGTAACAGACAACAACGACTGAAATGACCGACCACACCATCAATTATACACTACTGCCATCTTGGACTTGCAACTGATACTCAGAAATGTGATAATGAAACAAGATACAACACCTGGACAGCAGATATGATAATCAACTCATTTTTAAATGTTACAATAAAAAATGTATGTTATCATCATAAACAATATTTATTAACAAACAAAAGTACCAAAAATGAGTACCGTTGAGTACCGGTATCGATTCCCAAGTACTGAGAATCGGTACCGTATCGGTTCCAATGTGAACGTTACCCATCCCTAAGAGGAAGGTCCAATTTTTACTTACTGTTGCTTTATTGTTCACTGTTGGTGTCCCCTGTAATTTGCAGGTGGCTGTTGTGATTTTGGGAGTATCTTTCATCATTGCGTCCATTATTATGGCAGTAGATCATCCCGCTCACCATTTGTGGCGAACCACCCCGCTGGGATACATCACTGGAATAAAGGTGAGGTCACAGGTGAAGCACTGCCAGGACACATTTGATGTTCTTGTCTTCTTCTCCTTGCAGTTCATCGCATGTGGCGTTCTGTATATCATCACAGAGCACAACCCAACCAAGAAAACTGTAAGATTAGTTTTTGTTAGTTTATTTCAAAGGTCAAGGTTTCATCTTGTCCATCTTTTCCACTTTTAGGTGACAGCATCCTTGGCTCTCAGCATCGTGACAATCATATTTTCAAGTTTGATGATTTTTTTCCTCATTCCCAACATTGAAAACCATCATTATATTAGGAGTTTTGACATTTATGCCATGGACAACACGACTGCTACTATTGAGGACGACACATGGGTGTCACAGGCTGAAGTAATGCCTCTTTATAATATTTTCTTTAAAAACTTATAGGAAATGGAGCTTTAGCATTCAAACTATACACACAATTTAGGTGTGTGATCTTATAATATATATCATTTCATATAATACATTAATGTACTCCAATTGTGAAACTGTAACGCCATAATGATTATCTAAAATTACAATGAATTGCAATTACAATACTGTGCTACATTTGAAAAAATAAACACATGCCATGTGAAATATAGTACAATAAAACTATATCCTTTTCATATATATATATATCCATATAAAATTCGAATTAAGTTATTATAATTAAGTTGAATTAAAAATAATTACAAATAAAAGGAACACATTAAATAGTACACTTTTAATACTGTAATATTTGTATTGTTAGTATTTATAATTGTCTCGGTATGGACAGAGTTTAAATCTAGATGTGCTGCAATAACAACAAATATATTTTACAAAAATAAAGAATGCAAACAAAAATGGAAGAACAATAAATATAATTATTATTATATATAATTAATCATCATTAAAAACATGAATGGTCCTGCTATGCACTCAAGTAATATGTTGTAATTGAACAGAATAGATGTACCGGTATATGTTACTTCTGATAGCGGTATTTACCAATAAAAGCCAAAATGTACAATACATTTTTATTATAATTTTGTATTATTAATGTAATATTAATGCAAAACGTATAAAAATAATACGATAAGAACAATAATATAACAAAAAAACAATAACATAAGTGATACAAAAAATGGACATGCATAATAGCGTATAATACTTTGAAAATTATATAAAATTAGAATTTAGTTTGATGATGGCACTAAAAAAATTAAAACGTATTCCTACAGACTATTTTTTTTTAAGTGAATGAGAATTGCTATTCACCTTTACAAAATCAGGACAATACTAAAATAAATAGAATAGTCTTGTAATATCGTCCAATGAAAAAGTGAATGCTGTTATATTAGTACTCAACTAAAACAAAAGAATGATTGAAATTTCCAAATAAAATAAAATAGTCTTGTAATAATTCTCCGTTGTAATATAACAAAATGTAGCTCTAGCTTATGTCATTTTATAAATTATAAATTTATATATATAAATAATTACAGGCCACATCATTAGTAATACCTGCATAAGCAGCTGCACACCACTGGAAACTACTACGGGACAAAAATAAATACATGAATATATCTTTGAATAATTACCTAAATCTGTCATTAATAAATCATTAGATACATGATGAAATTGTGAAATAATTAATTAGATAATTAAAAGATTAAATCAATGTTTAATTTAACAGTTACCTAATTAATTCTAACTATGATTCATTAATGACACATTCAAGTAATCATTTAATTTTGTCCCACTAGGCCCTCCATAAACTACCAGCAAGACAATATATTATGTTTGCCTGTGTGACTTTGTCAATCAATAACTAATAATCCAACCTGTTGTGTTTATTTGTAGGCCCTTGGAATCACAACTGAAGCCATCTTCATATTCTATGTGTTTGTTGGTCTAATTATTGTGTTGGTGATGTCGGTGCTAGCTGGAGCTGCTCTGCGTTCCACCAAAACTCAGGTACACAAACACGGCTGCTGATGCGTCACTATTCATTTCAACCGACAACAATGATGTTTGTCCTCCGCTTTTAGGCCACTGTAGTGTTGTCCACCATCAAGGCTCAAACACCTGATCAATAACACCATCAAGATTTCATCTTAGTGAGTAACTCCATATACCGAAACTGTACTCATTACACTACACCTGGATTTATACTAGCAATAATATTTCAAATGTACCACTCATTTACTACAACTACATGAAGTCATACACGGGTTGACTATAAAATGGTTATCTAATAATGATAATAAATCTACAATAAAAAAATACATATATTTTATATCTTATTTAAATATATGAGAATGCTAAATAATACTGTAAATAACTAAGTCATGATTGTTTTTTCAATGGATAAAAGTACAACATGATTGCACAATATAAAACTGTTTTAAAAGACTAATATTTAATTAATATTTAATAAGAGTGTTGGTAATAACCAATTCACCTTTTGTTAATGTATTTATTTTTTAATAAAATAATACCTGTATGAAATCATATTTGAGTTGAGTGTGAAATTACATAATATAGTTATGGTAGAACACGTTTGTATTTTTATGTAGAACATTAAAAACAACCTTTTTGTAATCTGCGCATGGAAAAAAAAAGTGATGTTTTTTATTCAATATATTTTGGTGTCCAGGCCATGGGATAATGTCATCCCTCATCCAAAATCAGCCGGGCTAGGCTCCAGTTCCCCCGTGACCCTGAACAGGAAAAATGTCTTACAATGCTTTTTAATATCTTGTATAACAGGAATGGTTTTGGGATGGACTGTCATCACTGAGAACACAAGATGGCACATGAAATACCTCTGTGAAGAAACAGGACCTTTTCATGTAATAATGCATCAACTTGTATATGTTGTGTTCTCTGACAATGTAGAATGTAAAAGTTAAGCATTGTGTTATTCTGCAAAATCCTGCTTCTTATTGCCGTAAACATATTTACTGTGTATGTCTAAGTCTAAGTATGCAGTGTTATTTGGTATTCAAATGTAAATAAACTGTCTTGTGACAACAGTGTATTAAAAGTATGCTGCGTCATTTATTCCACTTTACTTCCTCAACTTTGATGAATTAAAGCACTCACATTGTATTTAATGTTTCAAATAAGGGTGGTGGATGTCAGCACATAAAGATAAAGTGTGATGATAACCATAGAACCACAAATGGACTTCATTGTGACATAGGAAACGGTCTGGCTGCTCAGTACAACATGAACAATACAGGTAATTATACAAATCCTGTTTCCATATGAGTTGGGAAATTGTGTTGGATGTAAATATAAACGGAATACAATGATTTGCAAATCCTTTTCAACCCAATTGAATGCACTACAAAGACAAGATATTTGATGTTCAAACTCATAAACTTTATTTTTTTTTTGCAAATAATAATTAACTTAGAATTTCATGGCTGCAACACGTGCCAAAGTAGTTGGGAAAGGGCATGTTCACCACTGTGATACATGGCCTTTCCTTTTAACAACACTCAGTAAATGTTTGGGAACTGAGGAGACACATTTTTTAAGCTTCTCAGGTGGAATTCTTTCCCATTCTTGCTTGATGTACAGCTTAAGTTGTTCAACAGTCAGGGGGTCTCCGTTGTGGTATTTTAGGCTTCATAATGCGCCACACATTTTCAATGGGAGACAGGTCTGGACTACAGGCAGGCCAGTCTAGTACCCGCACTCTTTTACTATGAAGCTACGTTGATGTAACACGTGGCTTGGCATTTTCTTGCTGAAATAAGCAGGGGCGTCCATGGTAACGTTGCTTGGATGGCAACATATGTTGCTCCAAAACCTGTATGTACCTTTCAGCATTAATGGCGCCTTCACAGATGTGTAAGTTACCCATGTGTTGAGCACTAAAACACCCCCATACCATCACAGATGCTGGCTTTTCAACTTTGCGCCTATAACAATCCAGATGGTTCTTTTCCTCTTTGGTCCGGAGGACACGACATCCACAGTTTCCAAAAACAATTTGAAATGTGGACTCGTCAGACCACAGAACACTTTTCCACTTTGAATCAGTCCATCTTAGATGAGCTCAGGCCCAGCGAAGCCGACGGCATTGCTGGGTGTTGTTGATAAATGGTTTTCGCCTTGCATAGGAGAGTTTTAACTTGCACTTACAGATGTAGCGACCAACTGTACTTACTGACAGTGGGTTTCTGAAGTGTTCCTGAGCCCATGTGGTGATATCCTTTACACACTGATGTCGCTTGTTGATGCAGTCAGCCTGAAGGATCGAAGGTGACGGGCTTAGCTGCTTACGTGCAGTGATTTCTCCAGATTCTCTGAACCCTTTGATGATGTTACGGACCGTAGATGGTGAAATCCCTAAATTCCTTGCAATAGCTGGTTGAGAAAGGTTTTTCTTAAACTGTTCAACAATTTGCTCACGCAGTTGTGGACAAAGTGGTGACTCTCGCCCCATCCTTGTTTGTGAATGACTGAGCATTTCATGGAATCTACTTTTATACCCAATCATGGCACCCACCTGTTCCCAATTTGCCTGTTCACCTGTGGGATGTTCCAAATAAGTGTTTGATGAGCATTCCTCAACTTTATTAATATTTATTGCCACCTTTCCCAACTTCTTTGTCACGTGTTGATGGCATCAAATTCTAAAGTTAATTATTTGCAAAAAAAAAAATGTTTATCAGTTTGAACATCAAATATGTTGTCTTTGTAGCATATTCAACTGAATATGGGTTGAAAAGGATTTGCAAATCATTGTATTCCGTTTATATTTACATCTAACACAATTTCCCAACTCATATGGAAACGGGGTTTGTACATTCTTTTTAAACACAGTAATCTGTTTAGCAGATGCCCCGCAATGCTCATGCAATAGCAGTAAAACGCCACTAGGTGACAGTATGGCTCTGCAAACGCCAGAGTTGTGTATAGAGAGTATGGCCAACTCGGTTTAAGGTGATCTCCTCAATGATTGGTCAAAAGGCACTCACGTGACTACAGGGCGCCATGACTGCTGCCAACTTTGAGCTGATGCTATGTGTTTGTGGCGCTTCCTCGTTAGTTTTTTTATGTGTGAAAAATGTCCTGTTGTGCAGCATGGGGCTGCTCCAGCTGCGAGAATTGTGGAAAGTTTTCACATCGCTTTCTCACAACCCGTAAAAAAGACAAGTATGGGAAGTGAAGGTTCGCCTTCAACACTAAAGAGCCACCGATTACAGCGTCTTGAGCCAGGTGTCTACGTTTTGTTCAGGAGAAAACACACATAAGCTAATATAAATAATACCAGAAGAAATGATTACATTAAAGAGATGGTTTGACAAAAACAGACCATTGGCGTTGTTAGGCCTATTTTAGGGGGGCTCAAGCCCCCCTAAAATATTCTTAAGCCCCCCTAAATAATTATTGGTATAAAACCAAGCATTATTACATTTGGAAAGTGATCTCGTTAGATTGTAAAAGTGTACCTAATGAGTCAAGCAATCAAATCTCAAATAACAAAAAAGGTGTTGTTAGACAAATCAATGTGATCACATGACCGCGATACTGTGAAAGTGACACTTAAACACACACTCTGGTGTACACACTGTACTGTATGTTACTGTCCTCGTTAATATCATACATATTCTTGTTTAGTATATGTAGCTACTGGCGTGCATGAAGTTCCCTCACACCTCATAGGGGGCAAAAATAACTAAATATGAACTAACGTGATTATGACACAAACTTGTAAATATGGACTAAACTTTTGGTGCTCACAAAAGCAATAGAATGAAAACTTTAGTACGACTTTACAAATGCAGTCAATTCATGCAAACTAAATGTGAATCACACACCACCAAGCTGTGGTGATTGGATTCCTTTACTACTTAACATAATATTTTTTTTTACCAAAAAAAGGTAGTAGCATGTAGAATGTGAACTAGTTTACAAGTATCCTCAAGTATTGTCATCAACATTTATACAACAACTTCATCAGGAATTTACTTCCAAAGTTGTTGTTATGGTAACATAACTATGCATATCATCATCTTGGCCAACAACAGCACTGACTGGTCACCTCATTTATGTTTCATGAAGTAGTATTTATAAGTCATTATTTATTTGACACACAATGCAATCCACTTCTTGTGACTGTTTTTGTACCATTATTGTCGTTGAACTCTTTCTGTGAAAGATCTAATACAAATATTGACAAATCTTCCTGTGTAGTCTGTGTGTGTTCATCCTGTCTGATGATTTGCATTAAGCATTTGGTATGTGTCATTAAAAGTCTCCTATTGTGCTAATTTGACTTTCTAATGACATTCAAGCAGTTATGTGTGCCCTAATGCATATTTATGATCATCATAACAGTCCCTCCCAAGATTTCACAAGCCATTATTTTGATTGTTGCGGCCTTAAGTTCCAGAATTCATGGCAGCCTTTAAAAAAAAAAAATTGCGGCGAGCGTCGCAATGTTTAGAGGCTTATTTTGTTTAAATACCCTTACCCCTCATACTGCTGCCATACTAGTCCATAGCCTGGTCACTCTCTCCTGTTTGGTCTCCCTCGCAAGTCACTTCACAAACTTCAGCTTCTCCAGAACTCTGCAGCCCGGATAATCACCAGAACCCCTTCAATCCAGCACATCACACCTGTTCTGCAGCAACTCCACTGGCTAGCCATCAAACATCGCATCCACTTTAAAATAATTCTCCTCACTTACAAAGCCATCCATAACCTCTCTCCATCATATCTCTCTGACCTGATCCATGTCGCCACGCCCTCACGTTCCCTAAGATCCTCTTCATCCATCCATCTCACTGTCCCTTTATTTAAACTGTCCACCATGGGTGCCCGAGCTTTCAGCGGCTCTGCCCCACATCTTTGGAACTCTTTACCACTGGACCTTCGTAACATAGATTCAATATCCCTCTTCAAATCAAGACTCAAAACACACCTATTCCTGACTGCCTATTCATTGTAATCATCTTTTCTTTTCTCTTTGTTGTTGTTGTTTTTTTATTTTATCGTTGTGATTTTGTACGATGTCCTTGAGTGCCCAGAAAGGCGCCTTATAAACAAAATGTATTATTATTATTATCATTATTATTAAATCAACTTTGGATTTGATAAATTTGTTATCAATGTTTGAAATGTTCCTTGTAACCTTAACTTAAAAAAGGGCAGGATTACAACAACATTTGGAAATACTATATCGATGTTTTACTTGTTTTATACCACAAAGATGTAAAAGTCGACACTAGGTGGCAGTAAAAGCACATACTTAGCAGAGTTGTGTATAGACAGAGTATGGCCTACCCGGTTTTTAAAGTTGGCCTTTTGAAATGGCGCCCTGTAGTCACATGAGGGGCTTTTGACCAATCATTTAGGGGATCCTCTGGCTATACTCTCTGACTGGTCAAAAGCGACACACTTGACTACAGGGCGCTATTTTGAGGCCAACTTTGAAACCTAGTTGGCCATACTGCCATTCTGATACTCGACGCTCATTGTCAAATTAATGTACATTTTTTAAATTTATTATAACTACTAATAATAATAAATAATTACAATATTAGAAAAAACATCACTAAGACTTTCTTATCATTTACTGTTTTACTCTGTCGTCCACAAGTTATATATAAAAAATATATATATATATATACTGATATTAAACAAAAATATAAAAGCAACACTTGTTTTTGCTCCCATTTTCCATGAGTTGAACTCAAAGATCAAAACTTTTACTACTTACACAAAAGACATTCCTCTCAATTATTGTTCACAAATCTGTCTAAATCTGTATTAGTGAGCACTTCTTCGTTGCCAAGATAATCCATCCCACCTCACAGGCGTGGCATATCAAGATGCTGATTAAGCAGCATGATTATTGCACAAGTGTGCCTTAGGCTTGTTATGATCCGCTGCCCGGATCATATTTGTTGTTTACATTTTCAAGATACTTGTGTTTTTTGTTAGTTTTGGACTCCTTGAGTGCCTGTTTTGTACACCTGAGTTTGTTGCCATGGCTGCTTATTATTTTCACCTGCCGCGTGTGTTCCCGACGCACACCTGTTTGTCATCACTGACATTATTATTTAAGCCTGCCTTCCCTGTCATTCTGTCTTGCTTCGTAGTTTGCTTTTTGCAACAGTAGACGACTTTTGTTCTTGCTCTGTACCTGCTAGCTTCCACGCTAGGCTCTGTTACTCGCTAGCTCCCACGCTAGTCTTCCTTAGTTTTTACCTTATGTGCTATGAGCACCCTTTTCTTTGTTTCTTCTGAGTTATTCTGTAAATAAATCATTTCTTTTACCTTCACGCTGTGTCCGAAGTCCGTTGCATCCTGGGAGAACGAAACCCCGCATCACTATGCGCCCCGGTCGTCACAAGGCTGCCCACAATAAAAGGCCACTATGAAATGTCACACAGCACAATGCCACAGATGTCGCAAGTTTTGAGGGAGCGTGCAGTTGGCATGCTGACTGCAAGAATGTCCACCAGAGCTGTTGTGTGTGAATTGAATGTTCATTTCTCTACCAAAAGCCGTCTCCAAAGAGAATTTGGCAGTACATCCAAACGGCCTCACAACCACAGATCACGTGTAACCACACCAGCCCAGGACCTCCACATGCAGCAGGTGCACCTCCATGATCGTCTGAGACCAGCCACCCGGACAGCTGCTGCAACAATTAGTTTGCATAACCAAATAATTTCTGCACAAACTGAGAAACCGTCTCAGGGAAGCTCATCTGCATGCTCGTCGTCCTCATCGGGGTCTCGACCTGACTGCAGTTCATTGTCATAACTGGCTTGAGTGGGCAAATGCTCACGTTCGATGGCGTCTGGCACGATGGAGAGGTGTTCTCTTCACGGATGAATCCTGGTTTTCACTGTTCAGGGCAGATGGCAGACAGCGTGTGTGGCGACGTGTAGGAGAGCGGTTTGCTGATGTCAACGTTGTGAATCGAGCGGTCCATGGTGGGGGTGGGGTTATGGTATGGGCAGGCGTATGTTATGTACAAAGAACAAATGCATTTTATTGATGGCATTTTGAATGCACAGAGATACTGTGAAGAGATCTGAGGCCCATTGTTGTGCCATTCACCAGAGACCATCACCTCATGTTGTAGCATGACAATGCCAGGCCCAGGGCTGGGCGACATGGCGGAAAATTATATCACGATAAAGGTTTTTTATATTGATCGATATCGATAATTATTGATACTTTTGAACTTATTTAAGCCAGCCAATAAATACAGTAAAATAATATCCAACTTACCAACGGTGCTATTTATCAGTGGAGAGAGTGTCTGGTAGCCAGGTAGGATGAGCACGGTAATAAGATATATTTTATTACTAACGTAATAAAATCAAGTAGATTTGAATGTATTTGCAGATTTGAGACACTAGATAGCAGTAGTGTTTAAGCTTTTAAACATTACACAGTAGTTTGAGAAGGTATTGGGTTGATATATAAAGATATCATAGTTTCTCTTTTTACTCCATGCAGAGAATCCACAGCGAGACCGAAAAACAGCGCAACCACTTTAGTGTTATGAGAGTAGTTTATGTGTGTGTCTTTAAGAATGGCAGCGTGTCAGTGAGTGAGTGTAAGAGTGAGGAGATGGAGCGGTAGCATGCAGCAGTAGTAGCGACTGCCTGGTTGTGTCCTGCGGAAATAATAAAGCAACCAAATTGTCACGAATTGGCGACTTAGTCATTCTGACCCGAAAGCAGACCTTAGCAGACCCATTGTGGAGTAAAGTGAAAGGTGTTACCCCCGACAAATACATCTGTCCTGGAGGGAAAGTCTCCCATCCCCTGCGCTCCTCGACTATGGTCTGGGACTGGGAGCCGAACAAGAGGAAAGGTGTAGTTGATACCAGACTGTAGATATCTTATATAGAGATGCTGCATCCACCGCTACTGCCTATAGGTGGGTTGCGATCACGTGACCAAGAGGCCCATCCGGGCGCTTTTGGGTTTCAAGCGATGCTCTAGAGCTGACCTGGGCAAAATACGGCCTGCGGCCCGTTAAGTTTTTCAATCCGGCCCGCCAGACGTTCTACATAATTTTTTTTAGACCTTTGACATAAAAACTGCTACTGCCATTAATATGTGCAGTGCTGTTTTTAAATGACCGTAAGTTTTGAACTATAGAAAGTATTTCAATGCTTGAAATCTGAGCTTTTGAGTGTTATACGAGTTATTACGGTAATGTATGTCACAGCAGCTCAGACGAGGAACAAAGCAGAGTGGGCGGGGTTTGTTTTCAGAGCAGCCAGCCCGAAACGCGTGTGTCAGAAACAAATGCGGAAGCAGATTCTGACGTGATAATATATCATATTGTAGGTGTTTATTACCCTTTGCGTTCATATTTTGCTGTTTGTTACATTTTTGTTGTGTTTTGCTTGATTGTAAAAGATACACAACTATCGAGGAGCTGGTCTGAGAAGTAAAAGAGGAGCGATGTTCATATGTTGTTAATATTCAGTGTTTTATTATTCATAGTTAATATTGTAAATCCCACTTTCTTTATGTTCATGTACATTTTGGGTGTCCCATTCAGTAAAAACTGTAAAATTTAATTCCCTTTTTTCTTGAGGTGGTCTGATTTTAGAATTCTATCGGACATTGTGACTTTTGGTATTAGTGTTCCTGAAAAAAAGGGATGCAAACACACATGCTGTAGAGCATATTTTTACAGCTAAATGTGTACATATTTATACACACATGCACATTGGCCCCCCAGACACATTTCTTTCTCTCAATGTGGCCTCCGAGTTTAAATATTTGCCCAGCTCTGGTCTAGAGTCCCATTAGGCTACTGTTTATTAACCTGATTTAGGCTTATTTTGAAAGGTTTAGAACAGAGGTGTCAAATGTACGGCCCGCGGGCCGAACAGGTTTTATCCGGCCCGCGGCATGAGTTTGCTAAGTATAAAAAATTACCTGAAATTTTTGAACGAACGAAACTGCTGTTCTAAATGTGTCCACTAGATGTTGCAATAGCAATTCTTTGTATCTTAGTCGATGATGCTACATATGTAAAAAAATAAAATAAACCACATGATGTTAGTACATCAGTCAGGAAAATGATCAAACTACATAAATAACATCTTGTAATTTGATTTTGATATTTTTTTATCTTGATAGATTGAAAATTAACACCAATGAATTGACTGATGAATATTATCACATAATTTATTTAGAAAATTTAAATAACAACAAATAATTTTTACGTGATAATATTATATATTATATATGATAATATTATTATCACGTATTATCATGTTATGCATGATAATATGATATATTATCATGCATAATCACTCTACCAACCGAGCGGTATAACTCGGTTGGTAGAGTGGCCGTGCCAGCAACTTGAGGGTTGCAGGTTCGATAATCGCTTCCGCCATCCTAGTCACTGCCGTTGTGTCCTTGGGCAAGACACTTTACCCACCTGCTCCCAGTGCCACCCACACTGGTTTAAATGTAACTTAGATATTGGGTTTCACTATGTAAAGCGCTTTGAGTCACTAGAGAAAAAGCACTATATAAATATAATTCACTTCACTTCACTTAGCAAAGATAGAATAAATGTAAATAGAGATGTCCGATAATATCGGCCTGCCGATATTATCGGCCGATAAATGCTTTAAAATGTAATATCGGAAATTATCGGTATCGTTTTTTTTAAATTATCGGTATCGTTTAATTTTGTTGTTGTTTTTTTTTAAATTAAATCAACATAAAAAACACAAGATACACTTACAATTATTGCACCAACCCAAAAAACCTCCCTCCCCCATTCACACAAAAGGGTTGTTTCTTTCTGTTATTAATATTCTGGTTCCTACATTATATATCAATATATAGCAATACAGTCTGCAAGGGATACAGTCCGTAAGCACACATGATTGTGCATGCTGCTGGTCCACTAATAGTACTAACCTTTAACAGTTAATTTTACTAATTTTCATTAATTACTAGTTTCTATGTAACTGTTTTTACTTGTTTTACTTTATTTTCTATTCAAGAAAATGTTTTTAATTTATTGATCTTATTTTATTGTATTAATATTTAAAAAAAGGACCTTATCTTCACCATACCTGGTTGTCCAGATTAGGCATAATAATGTGTTAATTCCACGACTGTATATATCAGTATCGGTTGATATCGGTATCGGTTGATATCGGTATTGGTAATTAAAGAGTTGGACAATATCGGATATCGGCAAATAGCCATTATCGGACATCCCTTCATGTAAGTGTGAAAAAAAACAACAACAACATTATGATTTGTACATTTTCAGAATGTGCTGTTCTGTTTTTAAACAAAGAAAACAATCTGAAGTTGTCTTTATTTTCAAGTTATCGTGCCGTGATTTTACCAGTCCGGCCCATTTGGGAGTAGAGTTTTCTCCATGTAGCCCCTCCGATCTAAAATGAGTTTGACACCCCTGGTTTAGAGGCAAATATAAGAGTGATCATGAAAAAATATTTGAAATGGGATGGAGTGGATTTTTACACTCCACCGACTATAAATATTATCATGGATGGATTTGTCAATAAAATTGTAATAAGTACACCTCTGCATAAAATTGTACTCCTATTTATATGAAAGAAAACAACAAGGTATTTCCTTATCTACCATTGTAGTCACAGTGAAGCCAAGCGCTACGTGCGCTTCATCATATTCTAGTCGGGTAAAAAAAAAGCATGTTCCTCGAGGTCACACTGGTATCGAAGTCTTTTCAACGTTTTTTTTATAAGAGAAGGCTCCTCAATATCCGGCTCCCTTGAAAGAGCTGTAAATCCCATCTCTCATAAAATGTTTTTTATTACTGTTGTATTGTTTCATGCCCTTTTTGTCAAAGGAACCCTAGTTTTTTAATGGCAAATCACAAACTATACCATTTTTCAGTTAGTACAAGAGAAAAGGACAGAAGTGAGTGACTTGCTAGAAGACATCTTAATGAGTCAATTACTCATTCTGTGCACATGAAGTCATCCCCTCCCAAAATGTCCGACACTCCTTAGGAATAGAAAAGCTTCTCTGTGCAACAAAATTATCCGATGTCCCTTCAGTTGTGGGGAAAATAAGACGAGATTGTGACCACAGAGGTCTGAGTGTGTTCCAAAAGAACAGATCGTCTACGAAGCACACAGCAGGTCAACAAGAAGGAGGAAGAGGATGAAAAGGAGGAAGAGGAGGAGGAGTCACTACAAGAAGAGGAAGGGTGCAGTGTTGCTGCTCTGGGAAAAAAAAGGTTGGAGTCCTCTTTTCTTTTTCTCCTTTTTTAGCTTGTTTTTTTTCACTGCTTTGTTGACTTTTTACTTTTTTCAAGCTAAGGGTTGACGAAAGTTTGCATTGGGAGACAAACTGGCATCTTTTAGAATGTTCTAGAACGCGTCAAAGGTGATGCTGCTGAGTAGATTAATGTTGATATGCAAACTCTTGTGGTTTTAAAAGTAAACGTGTGTTTTGTGAGTGTTGAGCGTTCACAACCCAGCAAAGTCTCTAAATGAGAAACATGTTACTTTATGACGTCATCTTTGTTGTGCACTGATTGCACAATCCTGACTCTAAACTTTCAAAATCAAATAATATCCTATAAAATGTTGTTGTTTTTTCCAGTTCTGCATAAGTGACCTATAGTCACATCCGGGCACTTTTGGGTTTTAGGCGGGCTACTCTTTATTTACCTGATTCAGTGCAAATTCGGGTATATTATGATAGGTTTAGAGACAAATATATAAGCAATCCTGAAAAAAATACTTGAAATGGGATGGAGTGAATTTATACACTCTTGAGAAAAATATTTCTTTAATGATTTAAACTAGAGGTGGGAATGTTTGGGCACCTTACGATTTGCTTAAAAATCGATTCTTGATGCATCTTTAGAGGGGAACATTATCACCAGACCTATGTAAGCGTCAATATATACCTTGATGTTGCAGAAAAAAGACCATATATTTTTTTAACCGATTTCCGAACTCTAAATGGGTGAATTTTGGCGAATTAAACACCTTTCTATTATTGGCTCTCGGAGCGATGACGTCACAATGTGACGTCACATCGGGAAGCAATCCGCCCTTTTCTCAAACACATTACAAACACCGAGTCAAATCAGCTCTGTTATTTTCCGTTTTTTTCGACTGTTTTCCGTACCTTGGAGACATCATGCCTCGTCGGTGTGTTGTCGGAGGGTGTAACAACACGAACAGGGACGGATTCAAGTTGCACCAGTGGCCCAAAGATGCGAAAGTGGCAAGAAATTGGACGTTTGTTCCGCACACTTTACCGACGAAAGCTATGCTACGACAGAGATGGCAAGAATGTGTGGATGTCCTGCGACACTCAAAGCAGATGCATTTCCAACGATAAAGTCAAAGAAATCTGCCGCCAGACCCCCATTGAATCTGCCGGAGTGTGTGAGCAATTCAGGGACAAAAGACCTCGGTAACACGGCAAGCAATGGCGGCAGTTTGTTCCCGCAGACGAGCGAGCTAAACCCCCTGGATGTCTTGGCTCACACCGTCCCTTATGCCACCGAAGATGATCAAGAGAAGAATATCGACCCTCGCTTCCCCGGCCTGCTGACATCAACTCCAAAACTGGACAGATCAGCTTTCAGGAAAAGATAGCGGATGAGGGAATGTCTACAGAATATATTAATTG
Source organism: Nerophis lumbriciformis (assembly GCF_033978685.3). NCBI lineage: Eukaryota > Metazoa > Chordata > Actinopteri > Syngnathiformes > Syngnathidae > Nerophis > Nerophis lumbriciformis. The sequence continues at coordinate 39,825,573 of NC_084553.2, read as the reverse complement.
ATGAAAATTGGGCTGTCTGCACTCTCAAAGTGCATGTTGTTGCCAAATGTATTTCATATGCTGTAAACCTAGTTCATAGTTGTTAGTTTCCTTTAATGCCAAACAAACACATACCAATCGTTAGTTAGAAGGCGATTGACGAATTCGTCCTCGCTTTCTCCCGTGTCGCTGGCTGTCGTGTCGTTTTCGTCGGTTTCGCTTGCATACGGTTCAAACCGATATGGCTCAATAGCTTCAGTTTCTTCTTCAATTTCGTTTTCGCTACCTGCCTCCACACTACAACCATCCGTTTCAATACATGCGTAATCTGTTGAATCGCTTAAGCCGCTGAAATCCGAGTCTGAATCCGAGCTAATGTCGCTATTGCTTGCTGTTCTATGCGCCATGTTTGTTTGTGTTGGCTTCACTATGTGACGTCACAGGAAAATGGACGGGTGTATATAACGATGGTTAAAATCAGGCACTTTGAAGCTTTTTTTAGGGATGGGTAAAATTTTGAAAAAAACTTTGAAAAATAAAATAAGCCACTGGGAACTGATTTTTAATGGTTTTAACCATTCTGAAATTGTGATAATGTTCCCCTTTAATTTATGTATATTGATGCAATTTTCCTTTTTTTTCGTTTCACTAAATAAGTGTTTATGACTTGCAACTTTAAAAAAAATTGTTTGGCATAAGAAACAGTTGAATTAATTCCCACATTTATTAAATTAATGAAAATGTGTGCAAAACTAGACCATAAGTTCCAGATAATAAAAGTGCTGGTCGGATCTCTCTGTGAGGTGGCTCGCTGCAGTCAGACACATTTTAGAACTGTCTGCATTACTTTATTTACAATAAATATATCGATTATTGACGTTTACTAATCGATTCTATAATTGTCCATGTCCCAATTGCGATGCATCTAAAAATCGAATATTTCCCCCACCTCTAATTTAAACCATTTATCATCACCAAGACGTTACTGCTCGCCACAACTTTACTTCATTTGACACTTACGGTATTTAGAGAAGTAAAGATTGGAGGCATATCATGTCTTTACATCTGAGGGCTCCACAAATTAAACATTAATCAGATTTGGACATATTTTGAATGGTTAAGAGACAAATACTGTATATAAGCAATCAAGAAAAATGTATTAAAATATGATTTAAGTGGATTTTTACACTCTTAAAAAATATTAGGGCTGCGAATCTTTGGGTGTCCCACGATTCGATTCAATATCGATTCTTGGGCTCACGATTCGATTATAAATCGATTTTTTTTGATTCAACGCGATTTTCGATTAAAAAACGATATTTTTCCGATTCAAAACAATTCTCTATTATTTCAAAACATAGGATTTCAGCAAGATCTACCCCAGTCTGCTGACATGCAAGCAGAGTAGTAGATTTTTGTAAAAAGCTTTTATAATTGTAAAGGACAATGTTTTATCAACTGATTGCAATAATGTAAATTTGTTTTAACTATTAAATGAACCAAAAATTTGACTTATTTTGTCTTTGTGAAAATATTGGACACAGTGTGTTGTCAAGCTTATGAGATGCGATGCAAGTGTAAGCCACTGTGACACTATTGTTCTTTTTTTTGTGTTTTTTTTTATAAATGTCTAATGATAATGTCAATGAGGGATTTTAAATCACTGCTATGTAGCAAATTGTTACTAATATTGATACATTTCGTATACTATCACTAATAAGTACGCAGTGTCCCAAGTCTTGCCTCTAAACACGGTACATAGCTCCACTCCGTCTGAAGTCATGCAGCTCTTGCAGCGGGGGATACAAACAATTACTATTGTGACATCCAGTGGACACATTTAGAACAACAGTTTCTTTCATTCAAAAATTTCAGCTCATTTTTATATTTAGCAAACTCCTCTCACGGGCCGGATAAAACCTGTTCATGGGCCAAATCCACCCCGTTTGACACCCCTGCTCCGGATAAATAGATGTTTAATTGTCATTGCAACATGTGACATGTACAGCAAGATTAAAAGTGTGAAAAAATGTCAAAATGCATAGTGAAAAAATGTCAAAGTGCATAAGTGGATCGCAGTAAAAACTTACATTCAAGGGCAGATTTACAAACCCCGTTTCCATATGAGTTGGGAAATTGTGTTGGATGTAAATATAAACGGAATACAATGATTTGCAAATCCTTTTCAACCCATATTCAATTGAATGCAATACAAAGACAAGATATTTGATGTTCAAACTCATAAACTTTTTTTTTTTGCAAATAATAATTACTCCTCTCTGAGCTGCCACCTTACCGTGGTAGAGGAGTTTGCGTGTCCCAATGATCCTAGGAACTATGTTGTCCGGGGGTTTCTATGCCCCCTGGTAGGGTCTCCCAAGGCAAACTGGTCCTAGGTGAGGGATCAGACAGAGAGCAGCTCGAAGACCTCGATCAAGAACACAAACCAAGGACCCAGATTTCCCTCGCCCGGACGCGGGTCACCGGGGCCCCCCTCTGGAGTCAGGCCCGGAGGTGGGGCACGATGGCGAGCGCCTGGTGGCCGGGCCTGTCCCCATGGGGCCCGGCCGGGCACAGCCCGAAGAGGCAACGTGGGTCCCCCCTCCAATGGGCTCACCACCCATAGCAGGGGCCATAGAGGTCGGGCGCAGTGTGAGCTGGGCGGCAGCCGAGGGCAGGGCACTTGGCGGTCCGATCCTCGGCTACATAAGCTGGCTCTTGGGACGTGGAACGTCACTTCGCTGGGGGGGGAAGGAGCCTGAGCTAGTGCGTGAGGTGGAGAAGTTCCGGCTAGATATAGTCGGACTCACTTCGACGCACAGCAAGGGCTCTGGAACCACTTCTCTTGAGAGGGGCTGGACTCTCTTCCACTCTGGCGTTGCCGGCAGTGAGAGGCGACGGGCTGGGGTGGCAATTCTTGTTGCCCCTCGGCTCAAAGCCTGCACGTTGGAGTTCAACCCGGTGGACGAGAGGGTAGCTTCCCTCCGCCTTCGGGTGGGGGGACGGGTCCTGACTGTTGTTTGCGTTTACGCGCCAAACGGCAGCTCAGAGTACCCACCCTTTTTGGATTCACTCGAGGGAGTACTGGAGAGTGCTCCCCCGGGTGATTCCCTTGTTCTACTGGGGGACTTCAACGCTCATGTTGGCAGCGACAGTGAAACCTGGAGAGGTGTGATTGGGAAGAATGGCCGCCCGAATCTGAACCCGAGTGGTGTTCTGTTATTGGACTTTTGTGCTCGTCACAGATTGTCGATAACAAACACCATGTTCAAACATAAGGGTGTCCATATGTGCACTTGGCACCAGGACACCCTAGGCCGCAGTTCCATGATCGACTTTGTAGTTGTGTCATCGGATTTGCGGCCTCATGTTTTGGACACTCGGGTGAAGAGAGGGGCGGAGCTTTCTACCGATCACCACCTGGTGGTGAGTTGGCTGCGATGGTGGGGGAGGATGCCGGACAGACCTGGCAGGCCCAAACGCATTGTGAGGGTTTGCTGGGAACGCCTGGCAGAGTCTCCTGTCAGAGAGAGTTTCAATTCCCACCTCCGGAAGAACTTTGAACATGTCACGAGGGAGGTGCTGGACATTGAGTCCGAGTGGACGATGTTCCGTACCTCTATTGTCGAGGCGGCCGATTGGAGCTGTGGCCGCAAGGTAGTTGGTGCCTGTCGTGGCGGTAATCCTAGAACCCGTTGGTGGACGCCGGCAGTGAGGGATGCCGTCAGGCTGAAGAAGGAGTCCTATCGGGTTCTTTTGGCTCATGGGACTCCTGAGGCAGCAGACAGGTACCGACAGGCCAAGCGGTGTGCGGCTTCAGCGGTCGCGGAGGCAAAAACTCGGACATGGGAGGAGTTCGGGGAGGCCATGGAAAAAGACTTCCGGACGGCTTCGAAGCAATTCTGGACCACCATCCGCCGCCTCAGGAAGGGGAAGCAGTGCAGTGTCAACACCGTGTATGGTGGGGATGGTGCTCTGCTGACCTCGACTGCGGATGTTGTGGATCGGTGGAGGGAATACTTCGAAGACCTCCTCAATCCTACCAGCACGTCTTCCTATGAGGAAGCAGGGCCTGGGGAATCTGTGGTGGGCTCTCCTATTTCTGGGGCTGAGGTTGCCGAGGTAGTTAAAAAGCTCCTCGGTGGCAAGGCCCCGGGGGTGGATGAGACCCGCCCGGAGTTCCTTAAGGCTCTGGATGTTGTGGGGCTGTCTTGGTTGACAAGACTCTGCAACATCGCGTGGACATCGGGGGCGGTACCTCTGGATTGGCAGACCGGGGTGGTGGTTCCTCTCTTTAAGAAGGGGAACCGGAGGGTGTGTTCCAACTATCGTGGGATCACACTCCTCAGCCTTCCCGGTAAGGTCTATTCAGGTGTACTGGAGAGGAGGCTACGCCGTATAGTCGAACCTCGGATTCAGGAGGAACAGTGTGGTTTTCGTCCTGGTCGTGGAACTGTGGACCAGCTCTATACTCTCGGCAGGGTCCTTGAGGGTGCATGGGAGTTTGCCCAACCAGTCTACATGTGCTTTGTGGACTTGGAGAAGGCATTCGACCGTGTACCCCGGGAAGTCCTGTGGAGAGTGCTCAGAGAGTATGGGGTAACGGACTGTCTTATTGTGGCAGTTCGCTCCCTGTATAATCAGTGTCAGAGCTTGGTCCGCATTGCCGGCAGTAAGTCGGACACGTTTCCAGTGAGGGTTGGACTCCGCCAAGGCTGCCCTTTGTCACCGATTCTGTTCATAACCTTTATGGACAGAATTTCTAGGCGCAGTCAGGGCGTTGAGGGGATCTGGTTTGGTGGCTGCAGGATTAGGTCACTGCTATTTGCAGATGATGTGGTCCTGATGGCTTCCTCCGGCCAAGATCTTCAGCTCTCACTGGATCGGTTCGCAGCCGAGTGTGAAGCGACTGGGATGGGAATCAGCACCTCCAAGTCCGAGTCCATGGTTCTCTCCCGGAAAAGGGTGGAGTGCCATCTCCGGGTTGGGGAGGAGATCTTGCCCCAAGTGGAGGAGTTCAAGTACCTCGGAGTCTTGTTCACGAGTGGGAGAAGAGTGGATCGTGAGATCGACAGGCGGATCGGTGCGGCGTCTTCAGTAATGCGGACGCTGTATCGATCCGTTGTGGTGAAGAAGGAGCTGAGCCGGAAGGCAAAGCTCTCGATTTACCGGTCGATCTACGTTCCCATCCTCACCTATGGTCATGAGCTTTGGGTTATGACCGAAAGGACAAGATCACGGGTACAAGCGGCCGAAATGAGTTTCCTCCGCCGAGTGGCGGGGCTCTCCCTTAGAGATAGGGTGAGAAGCTCTGTCATTCGGGGGGAGCTCAAAGTAAAGCCGCTGCTCCTCTACATCGAGAGGAGCCAGATGAGGTGGTTCGGGCATCTGGTCAGGATGCCACCCGAACGCCTCCCTAGGAAGGTGTTTCGGGCACGTCCGACCGGTAGGAGGCCACGGGGAAGACCCAGGACACGCTGGGAAGACTATCTCTCCCGGCTGGCCTGGGAACGCCTCGGGATCCCCCGGGAGGAGCTGGACGAGGTGGCTGGGGAGAGGGAAGTCTGGGCTTCCCTGCTTGAGCTGCTGCCCCCGCGACCCGACCTCGGATAAGCGGAAGAAGATGAATGGATGGTAATGGTAAAATAATAATTAACTCAGAATTTCATGGCTGCAACACGTGCCAAAGTAGTTGGGAAAGGGCATGTTCACCACTGTGTTACATGGCCTTTCCTTTTAACAACACTCAGTAAACGTTTGGAAACTGAGGAGACACATTTTTTAATCTTCTCAGGTGGTATTCTTCCCCATTCTTGCTTGATGTACAGCTTAAGTTGTTCAACAGTCCGGGGGTCTCCGTTGTGGTATTTTAGGCTTCATAATGCGCCACACATTTTCAATGGGAGACAGGTCTGGACTACAGGCAGGCCAGTCTAGTACCCGCACTCTTTTACTATGAAGCCACGTTGATGTAACACGTGGCTTGGCATTGTCTTGCTGAAATAAGCAGGGGCGTCCATGGTAACGTTGCTTGGATGGCAACATATGCTTGGATGGCAAAACCTGTATGTACCTTTCAGCATTAATGGCGCCTTCACAGATGTGTAAGTTACCCATGTCTTGGGCACTAATACACCCCCATACCATCACAGATGCTGGCTTTTCAACTTTGCGCCTATAATAATCCGGATGGTTCTTTTCCTCTTTGGTCCGGAGGACACGACGTCCACAGTTTCCAAAAACAATTTGAAATGTGGACTCGTCAGACCACAAAACACTTTTCCACTTTGTATCAGTCCATCTTAGATGAGCTCAGGCCCAGCGAAGCCGACAGCGTTTCTGGGTGTAGTTGATAAACGTTTTTTGCCTTGCGTAGGAGAGTTTTAACTTGCACTTTCAGATGTAGCGACCAACTGTAGTTACTGACAGTGGGTTTCTGAAATGTTCCTGAGCCCATGTGGTGATATCCTTTACACACTGATGTCGCTTGTTGATGCAGTCAGCCTGAGGGATCGAAGGTCACGGGCTTAGCTGCTTACGTGCAGTGATTTCTCCAGATTCTCTGAACCCTTTGATGATATTACGGACCGTAGATGGTGAAATCCCTAAATTCCTTAGGTTTTTCTTAAACTGTTCAACAATTTGCTCACACATTTGTTGTCAAAGTGGTGACCCTCGCCCCATCCTTCTTTGTGAATGACTTCTGATTTCATGGAATCTACTTTTATACCCAATCATGGCACCCACCAGTTCCCAATTTGCCTGTTCACCTGTGGTATGTTCCAAATAAGTGTTTGATGAGTATTCCTCAACTTTATCAATATTTATTGCCACCTTTCCCAACTTCTTTGTCACGTGTTGCTGGCATCAAATTCTAAAGTTAATGATTATTTGCAAAAAAAAATGTTTTTATCAGTTTGAACATCAAATATGTTGTCTTTGTAGCATATTCAACTGAATATGGGTTGAAAAGGATTTGCAAATCATTGTATTCCGTTTATATTTACATCTAACACAATTTCCCAACAATATGGAAACGGGGTTTGTATTTTCTGCTGGATCTACTCTCTATTTTATGCTGCTGCTGTCACATATACTGTAATGTTGTACATGGTCATTGCTATATATTGTATATATGTTATAGACATAATATAATATATCTGTATATATAATATACTGTACACATATTATGTATATATTCGTTTATATGTTAGATTTTTTATCGCTAGATTAGTCTATTTATACCTGCATTGTCCTTTCCATCCTTACACTTTCCATCATTCTAACTGAGCTACTGTGTTGAACAATTTCCCTTGTGGATCATTAAAATTTGTCTAAGTCTAAGTCTAAGTCTATTTCACATATGAAATACTTGACTTGGTGAATGCTGTAAATATACTCGTCCCCTTTTAACCACGCCCCCGCCCCCCAACCCCCACACACACCTCCCGAAATCGGAGGTCTCAAGGTTGGCAAGTATGCTTACCACCACCAGGTGTGAATGAATGATGGGTTCCCACTTCTCTGAGAGCGCTTTGAGTATCTAAAAATAGAAAAATGCGATATAAAATCTAATCCATTATTATTATTATTATTATTAATAAAAAGCATAGACGCCGATCCCGTGGGTGCTTCGGGGCCCGAGCACCCACGGACAATGCCGAGCACCCACGTGGGATTGTTGGCAACATTCCATCTTTACAATAATTTTTTAAATATTCAGTCTTGTTGTTGGTAATTTTGTGGCGAGTTTGGTCCTATTTACATATTAAAAAAGTCACAAATCATATAGTCTATAATTAATAAAGTCTAACCAAGATTTCAATGACATCACACCTACTCAGTGGCCTAGTGGTTAGAGTGTCCGCCCTGAGATCGGTAGGTCAGAGTTCAAACCCCGGCCGAGTCATACCAAAGACTATAAAAACGGGACCCATTACCTCCCTGCTTGGCACTCAGCATCAAGGGTTGGAATTGGGGGTTAAATCACCAAAAATGATTCCCGGGCGCGGCCATCGCTGCTGCCTACTGCTCCCCTCACCTCCCAGGGGGTGATCAAGGGTGATGGGTCAAATGCAGAGAATAATTTCGCAACACCTAGTGTGTGTGTGACAATCATTGGTACTTTAACTTTAACTTTAAACAAAACGACAAACATTCCCTGCAGCACCAATTCTTCCAGGACGCTACAATATAAACAAACGCCATGGGTGGATCTACACCTAACATCCACTGTAATGATACCACGTACAAGAGCATATCTAGTCGATACTACTATGATTACATCGATATTTTTTAACATCACAAAAAAATTTTAAATTTATATTATGTTTATAAACTCAGGAAATATGTCCCTGGACACATGAGGACTTGTGAATATGAATATGACCAATGTATGATCCTGTAACTACTTGGTATCGGATTGAAACCCAAATTTGTGGTATCATCCAAAACTAATGTAAAGCATCAAACAACAGAAGAATAAGTGATTATTACATTTGAACAGAAATGTAGATAGAACATGTTAAAAGAGAAAGTAAGCAGATATTAACAGTAAATGAACAAGTAGATTAATAATTCATTTTCTACCACTTGTCCTTAATAATTTTGACAAAATAATAGAATGATTAATGACACAATATGTTACTGCATATGTCAGCAGCTAAATTAGGAGCCTTTGTTTGTTTACTTACTACTAAAAGACAAGTTGTCTTGTATGTTCACTATTTTATTTAAGGACAAAATTGCAATAAGAAACAGATGTTTAATGTACCCTAAGCCAATAATGACATTTTTGTGGTCACCTTTATTTAGAAAAGTACCAAAAAGTAGCAAAATACTTTTGGTACTGGTACCAAAATATTGGTATCGGGACAGCACTAATACACACACACACCGAGCACCTACTGGCCGAAATGTAGATAATAAATGGAATAGTATAAAACTGCCTTCGCTATGTTTGGACAGTCAGCTCAACTCATCCCCTACATCACGACTTTGAAGAAACCTCTCTCGTTTTACAGTTTTATTGATGCGAAAAAGGTGAAACTGTAATACACAGTTGAAGAAATAACCACTTTCAATTCTTATTTGTTATATATTTGTATTATTTAACAAAAACAAGTAAAAATGTACTTTGCTTAAAATAAAAACTAACTCCCATATATACACATGAATCCCTTCACGTTCATGGCTCACATAAACCAGAAGTACCCAATTGCAGTTAAAAGTTAAAGTTAAAAGTTAAAGTTAAAGTACCAATGATTGTCACACACACACTAGGTGTGGCGAAATTATTCTCTGCATTTAACCCATCACCCTTGATCACCCCCTGGGAGGTGAGGGGAGCAGTGGGCAGCAGCGGTGGCCGCGCCCGGGAATCATTTTTGGTGATTTAACCCCCAATTCCAACCCTTGATACTGAGTGCCAAGCAGGGAGGTAATGGGTCCCATTTTTATAGTCTTTGGTATGACTCGGCCGGGGTTTGAACCCACAACCTACCGATCTCAGGGCGGACACTCTAACCACTAGGCCACTGAGTAGTCATTCAGACGTCAGTTTTACTGATGAATTAGACCAAAATAATAAGTGTAAATATAGTTCTAAACATACTCCACGGCTCTTGCAATAAAACAAATGCTTTTATTTCGTCAAAATATAATTTGGGGGCAATTTGATGCACTTTGCCGCTGCATTCATGCAATGTTTAGTGACCAGACGGCAGAAAATACAGAACGACCCAAAACAATGATTGCCTTCATTTTGTCAAAATCCAAATTAACTTTGGACCAACAACCACGGATAAAGTGACTTTTGTGTAACTTTGTTCCGAGAGCAAGCGTCATCACTCGTTGAACAATCCATCTTCCATTGAGCAGCACTTTTCTCTCAAACTGTTTGGTTTTTTTGGGATGTTTGCTTATCTAGGAACCTTGGTCAAGGGTTAGGGAAACTGTAAAAAATGTTTTTGACAAATCAGACTTCATGTTCACATTTAGATGTCTGTGGAGATCTTCTCTGCGAGTCCTCCCGCTGGGAACAATGAGAGTCTTCAAGCCAACAGAGTGGGAGGAAGTAAACCTCTACATCGCTTTATGAAGGCACAACCTCAGAGTGTTGGAGTGAGACATCACACAACCAAACCTGATCACAATCTTTGAAACATCACCATGATGTGTTGCAGGAGGTAGGGATGGGTACCGAATCCGGTACTTTTCTGGCGGCGACCACAACCGAGGTCCTATCGGGAACCGATTTACGTAAAACCAACGGTGTCATGTTTCGGTAGTTGGTTGCGCATGACATCACACCCCATTGCTAACTCAGCTGCCAACTCAGCAAGCTTTTTGCACGTCGACACTTGGCCCTCACTCCAGCAGCACTACAGCGCACTCAGCCAAACTACCTCGAGGTCAGGAGGGGTTCTTAACCTTTTTGGCTTTCGGGGCCCGGGGCCCAATCAAATATTAACACTGAATTAGTAATCTTACTCTTGATTTGAAGCGTATTCTTACTTGATTGCAGTTAAACAGGATACACTTTGTCAAATGATATGAAACCATGTTTAATCACAAAGATCAAGGTTAAGGTCAGGCTGATTACAAAAATAAATACTAATCAAATACACAGCAAGAGAAGGGACTCATTAAAAATGATGAAAAATAAATGTACTTGAAATTCACGCAGTGCTAAGATGGATGAATTCTAACTGAATAAATAAAATAATATACAGTACAAGCCAAAAGTTTGGACACACCTTCTCATTTCAATGCATTTTCTCTATTTTTATGAGTATTTACATTGTAGATTGTCACTGAAGGCATCGAAACGGAAACCATTTCAGCTCATCAAGAGAATGCCAAGAGTGTGCAAAACAGTAATCAGAGCAAAGGGTGGCTATTTTGAAGAAACTAGAATACAAAACATGTTTTCAGTTATTTCACCTTTTTTTGTTAAGTACATAACGCCACATGTGTTCATTCATAGTCTTGGTGCCTTCAGTGACAATCTACAATGTAAAGAGTCATGAAACTAAAGAAAACCCACTGAATGAGAAGGTGTGTCCAAACGCTTGGCCTGTACTGTATATGTTTCTAAAATAAACTATCAAAAAAGTGAGAGTGCCAATGCAAATACAGCTTCACCGCATTAGTCATAATTTTTGCGCTTATTAAACTTCTCTGTGACTTTAGCTCCAGACTTCTTCTGTTTGTTTGATATTGTCATTACTGCCACGCAGGGTGAAAAAGGGCAATACAACCGAGTACGCCGCGGCCCATACGGACCACAGCTGAGAAAGATTATTTTTGCCAACACGGCTCCAAAAAGCTCTAATATTAGTTAAGTAAGGCTCCTATTTTCCACAAATGCACCAGCTTGATGCTAATACACATTGGCTTTGCTATTGACATGCTACCAGAGGTGGGACCAAGTCATTGTTTTGCAAGTCACAAGTAAGTCTCAAGTCTTTGCCCTCAAGTCCGAGTCAAGTCCCGAGTCAAGACAGGCAAGCCCCGAGTCAAGTCCAAAGTCAAGACTGGAAAGTCTCAAGTCAAGTCCTAAGTCCTGCATTTTGAGTTTCGAGTCCTTTCAAGTCCTTTTAACCACAGACTAATATATTAACACAGATTGTGTATGCTTTTCAAACGCTGTATTTATTTATTAAAACAAGGCATTTTAAATTGCAGGAAAGAAAATTGTGCTGACATTGCACTTTATAATAGCACTATTAACCAGTCATTTTAAACATTAACTCATTCCTTTACAGAACAAACACATTGAAAAATAAAGTGCAAATGTACTTATTTGTACAAAAGTGTTAACATTGAAAAAACATGACATATACGTGAACATAACAAAAAAGTTGTACTTTTTATATGTCAGGGCCCTATGCTGCATTGCATTTGCAAAAGACCAAATTAGCCAAGAGTCTGTCAGTCATTTGTGCACGATGGGGGCGTAGTATGATGCCACCATGGCTGAAAACTCGCTCCACTGGAGCACTGGAGGCAGGCACTGCCAAGACTCTCATGGCCACTCGTAACAGTGAAGGAAGAGTCTTCATGTTCAATGCCCAGAACAAAAGGGGGGAGAGAGTTGTTTTGGGTTGGTGCACTACTTGTAAGTGTATCTTGTGTTTTTTATGTTGATTTAATTAAAAAAAGAAAAGAAAAAAAAATTATTTCTTATGCGGCCCGATACCAATCGATCCACGGACCAGTACCGGGCCGCGGCCCGGTGGTTGGGGACCACTGAGGTAAACAACCAACAGTATGTCAGAAAGCTAGCTAAAACGGTACACATATTCATAATATAGTATACATTTTAACTGATCTTTATTTTACTATTTTTGTCTTTTTTTAGGTGGCTAAAATACGCGGTGCTGCTGACCGCCGTCTAACGTTACGTGTGATATATTGACTAACGTAACCCTGCTTAAAAAAAATCACTGAACAAAAAGTATGAATAGGTAGTGAACTGCAACAGATTCCCGTGTTTGCAATAACGTTATAACGTTAGCAGTGAGTTTACAGCCTCACTGATTTAACTACACAGCAAATAAAAGTCACGTTACTTAGCCAATAAACGTTATCTTACATTCAAAACTTACCGTTCTTTGTGCAACTTCAAATGCCGGACGAAGTTGGAAGTTGTTGCCTCTCCATCAGTAATTTTCGAACCGCATGTGTTGCATACTGCAAACCGTTTTGTGTTGACCACCTCGTAATTTTTATACCCAAACAAAATTATTTTAGGTATCATTTTTTGTTCACTGGCGTGTGGTTTGGACATGTCTTCTTCGTTGGTTGTCCTGCAATTTGATTGGATGAATGCTGTGTGATGAAAACAAAGTAGATCTAATTTGATTGGCTGTTGTACTGAGACCACACCAGCTGACACACGCAACGCTGATAGACAAGTACACGATGAAAAATACGGAGCGCTCCCGAATAACTTTTTCATCTATGGGTTTTGGGGAAAGTAGCAAGTCATGTCAAGTCATGTCAATTCAAAAGGCTCAAGTCCAAGTGAAGTCACAAGTCATTGATGTTAAAGTCTAAGTCGAGTTGCAAGTCTTTTTACATTTTGTCAAGTCGAGTCTAAAGTCATCAAATTCATGACTCGAGTCTGACTCGAGTCCAAGTCATGTGACTCGAGTCCACACCTCTGCATGCTACTGATTAACTTTTTAATTTCATGAAAACTACAACTAAGAGTCACGTCACAATCAAACAGCTGGTACGTAATTAGTACAATACTTACAGTATTACCACTTTGTATGGTGTAACAGACAACAACGACTGAAATGACCGACCACACCATCAATTATACACTACTGCCATCTTGGACTTGCAACTGATACTCAGAAATGTGATAATGAAACAAGATACAACACCTGGACAGCAGATATGATAATCAACTCATTTTTAAATGTTACAATAAAAAACTTTGTTATCATCATAAACAATATTTATTAACAAACAAAAGTACCAAAAATGAGTACCGTTGAGTAGCGGTATCGATTCCCAAGTACTGAGAATCGGTATCGTATCGGTTCCAATGTGAACGTTACCCATCCCTAAGAGGAAGGTCCAATTTTTACTTACTGTTGCTTTATTGTTCACTGTTGGTGTCCCCTGTAATTTGCAGGTGGCTGTTGTGATTTTGGGAGTATCTTTCATCATTGCGTCCATTATTATGGCAGTAGATCATCCCGCTCACCATTTGTGGCGAACCACCCCGCTGGGATACATCACTGGAATAAAGGTGAGGTCACAGGTGAAGCACTGCCAGGACACATTTGATGTTCTTGTCTTCTTCTCCTTGCAGTTCATCGCATGTGGCGTTCTGTATATCATCACAGAGCACAACCCAACCAAGAAAACTGTAAGATTAGTTTTTGTTAGTTTATTTTAAAGGTCAAGGTTTCATCTTGTCCATCTTTTCCACTTTTAGGTCACAGCATCCTTGGCTCTCAGCATCGTGACAATCATATTCTCAAGTTTGATGATTTTTTTCGTCATTCCCAACATTGAAAACCATTATGATATGAGGAGTTTTGACATTTATGCCATGGACAACACGACTGCTACTATTGAGGACGACACATGGGTGTCACAGGCTGAAGTAATGCCTCTTTATAATATTTTCTTTAAAAACTTATAGGAAATGGAGCTTTAGCATTCAAACTATACACACAGTTTAGGTGTGTGATCTTATAATATATATCATTTCATATAATACATTAATGTACTCCAATTGTGAAACTGTAACGCCATAATGATTATCTAAAATTACAATGAATTGCAATTACAATACTGTGCTACATTTGAAAAAATAAACACATGCCATGTGAAATATAGTACAATAAAACTGTATCCTTTTCATATATATATATATATATATATATATATATATATATATATATATATATATATATATATATATATATATATATATATATATATATATATATATATCCATATAAAATTCGAATTAAGTTATTATAATTAAGTTGAATTAAAAATAATTACAAATAAAAGGAACACATTAAATAGTACACTTTTAATACTGTAATACGTGTATTGTTAGTATTTATAATTGTCTCGGTATGGACAGAGTTTAACTCTAGATGTGCTGCAATAACAACAAATATATTTTACAAAAATAAAGAATGCAAACAAAAATGGAAGAACAATAAATATAATTATCCATCCATCCATCCATTTTCTACCGCTTATTCCCTTTTGGGGTCGCGGGGGGCGCTGGAGCCTATCTCAGCTACAATCGGGCGGAAGGCGGGGTACACCCTGGACAAGTCGCCACCTCATCGTTATATATAATTAATCATCATTAAAAACATGAATGGTCCTGCTATGCACTCAAGTAATATGTTGTAATTGAACAGAATAGATGTATATGTTACTTCTGATAGCAGTATTTACGAATAAAAGCCAAAATGTACAATACATTTTTATTATAATTTTGTATTATTAATGTAATATTAATGCAAAACGTATAAAAATAATACGATAAGAACAATAATATAACAAAAAAAACAATAACATAAGTGATACGAAAAATGGACATGCATAATAGCGTATAATGCTTTGAAAATTATATAAAATTAGAATTTAGTTTGATGATGGCACTAAAAAAATTAAAACATTCCTAATAACTATTTTTTTTAAGTGAATGAGAATTGCTATTCACCTTTACAAAATCAGGACAATACTAAAATAAATAGAAGTCTTGTAATGTTGTCATTAGAGAATGCTGTTATATTAGTACTCAACTAAAACAAAAGAATGATTGAAATTCCCAAATAAAATAAAATAGTCTTGTAATAATTCTCTGTTGTAATATAACAAAATGTAGCTCTAGCTTATGTCATTTTATAAATTATAAATGTATGTATATAAATAATTATAGGCCACATCATTAGTAATACCTGCATATGCAGCTGCACACCACTGGAAACTACTATGGGACAAAAATAAATACATGAATATATCTTTGAATAATTACCTAAATCTGTCATTAATAAATCATTAGATACATGATGAAATTGTGAAATAATTAATTAAATAATTAAAAGATTAAATCAATGATTCATTAAATGATTATATAATTAAATGTCACTTTACATTAAGTAAATGAATGACATATTTAACACAAGTTACCTAATTAATTCTAACTATGATTCACTAATGACACATTCAAGTAATCATTTAATTTTGTCCCACTAGGCCCTCCATAAACTACCAGCAAGACAATATATTATGTTTGCCTGTGTGACTTTGTCAATCAATAACTAATAATCCAACCTGTTGTGTTTATTTGTAGGCCCTTGGAATAACAACAGCAGCCATCTTCATATTCTATGTGTTTGTTGGTCTAATTATTGTGTTGGTGATGTCGGTGCTGGCTGGAGCTGCTCTGCGTTCCACCAAGACTCAGGTACACAAACACGGCTGCTGATGCGTCACTATTCATTTCAACCGACAACAATGATGTTTGTCCTCCGCTTTTAGGCCACTGTAGTGTTGTCCACCATCAAGGCTCAAACACCTGATCAATAACACCATCAAGATTTCATCTTAGTGAGTAATTCCATATACCGGAACTGTACTCATTACACTACACCTGAATTTATACTAGCAATAATATTTAAAATGTACCACTCATTTACTACAACTTCATGAAGTCATACACGGGTTGACTATAAAATGGTTATCTAATAATGATAATAAATCTACAATAAAAAAATACATATATTTTATATCTTATTTAAATATATGAGAATGCTAAATAATACTGTAAATAACTAAGTCATGATTGTTTTTTCAATGGATGAAAGTATAACAAGATTGCACAATATAAAACTGTTTTAAAAGACTAATATTTAATTAATATTTAATAAGAGTGTTGGTAATAACCAATTCACCTTTTGTTAATGTATTTATTTTTTAATAAAATAATACTTGTATGAAATCATATTTGAGTTGAGTGTGAAATTACATAATATAGTTATGGTAGAACACGTTTGTATTTTTATGTAGAACATTAAAAACAACCTTTTTGTAATCTGCGCATGGAAAAAAGAAGTGATGTTTTTTATTCAATATATTTTGGTGTCCAGGCCAGGGGATAATGTCATCCCTCATCCAAAATCAGCCGGGCTAGGCTCCAGTTCCCCCGTGACCCTGAACAGGAAAAATGTCTTACAATGCTTTTTAATATCTTGTATAACAGGAATGGTTTTGGGATGGACTGTCATCACTGAGAACACAAGATGGCACATGAAATACCTCTGTGAAGAAACAGGACCTTTTCATGTAATAATGCGTCAACTTGTATATGTCGTGTTCTCTGACAATGTAGAATGTAAAAGTTAAGCATTGTGTTATTCTGCAAAATCCTGCTTCTTATTGCCGTATAAACATATTTACTGTGTATGTCTAAGTCTAAGTATGCAGTGTTATTTGGTATTCAAATGTAAATAAACTGTCTTGTGACAACAGTGTATTAAAAGTATGCTGCATCATTTATTCCACTTTACTTCCTCAACTTTGATGAATTAAAGCACTCACATTGTATTTAATGTTTCAAATAAGGGTGGTGGATGTCAGCACATAAAGATAAAGCGTGATGATAACCATAGAACCACAAATGGACCTCATTGTGACATAGGAAACGGTCTGGCTGCTCAGTACAACATGAACAATACAGGTAATTATACAAATCCTGTTTCCATATGAGTTGGGAAATTGTGTTGGATGTAAATATAAACGGAATACAATGATTTGCAAATCCTTTTCAACCCAATTGAATGCACTACAAAGACAAGATATTTGATGTTCAAACTCATAAACTTTATTTTTTTTTTGCAAATAATAATTAACTTAGAATTTCATGGCTGCAACATGTGCCAAAGTAGTTGGGAAAGGGCATGTTCACCACTGTGTTACATGGCCTTTCCTTTTAACAACACTCAGTAAACGTTTGGGAACTGAGGAGACACATTTTTTAAGCTTCTCAGGTGGAATTCTTTCCCATTCTTGCTTGATGTACAGCTTAAGTTGTTCAACAGTCCGGGGGTCTCCGTTGTGGTATTTTAGGCTTCATAATGCGCCACACATTTTCAATGGGAAACAGGTCTGGACTACAGGCAGGCCAGTCTAGTACCCGCACTCTTTTACTATGAAGCTACGTTGATGTAACACGTGGCTTGGCATTGTCTTGCTGAAATAAGCAGGGGCGTCCATGGTAACGTTGCTTGGATGGCAACATATGTTGCTCCAAAACCTGTATGTACCTTTCAGCATTAATGGCGCCTTCACAGATGTGTAAGTTACCCATGTCTTGAGCACTAATACACCCCCATACCATCACAGATGCTGGCTTTTCAACTTTGCGCCTATAACAATCCGGATGGTTCTTTTCCTCTTTGGTCCGGAGGACACGACGTCCACAGTTTCCAAAAACAATTTGAAATGTGGACTCGTCAGACCACAGAACACTTTTCCACTTTGTATCAGTCCATCTTAGATGAGCTCAGGCCCAGCGAAGCCGACGGCGTTTCTGGGTGTTGTTGATAAATGGTTTTCGCCTTGCATAGGAGAGTTTTAACTTGCACTTACAGATGTAGCGACCAACTGTAGTTACTGACAGTGGGTTTCTGAAGTGTTCCTGAGCCCATGTGGTGATATCCTTTACACACTGATGTCGCTTGTTGATGCAGTCAGCCTGAGGGATCGAAGGTCACAGGCTTAGCTGCTTACGTGCAGTGATTTCTCCAGATTATCTGAACCCTTTGATGATGTTACGGACCGTAGATGGTGAAATCCCTAAATTCCTTGCAATAGCTGGTTGAGAAAGGTTTTTCTTAAACTGTTCAACAATTTGCTCACGCAGTTGTGGACAAAGTGGTGACTCTCGCCGCATCCTTGTTTGTGAATGACTGAGCATTTCATGGAATCTACTTTTATACCCAATCATGGCACCCACCTGTTCCCAATTTGCCTGTTCACCTGTGGGATGTTCCAAATAAGTGTTTGATGAGCATTCCTCAACTTTATCAATATTTATTGCCACCTTTCCCAACTTCTTTGTCACGTGTTGATGGCATCACATTTTAAAGTTAATGATTATTTGCAAAAAAAAAAAAAGTTTATCAGTTTGAACATCAAATATGTTGTCTTTGTAGCATATTCAACTGAATATGGGTTGAAAAGGATTTGCAAATCATTGTATTCCGTTTATATTTACATCTAACACAATTTCCCAACTCATATGGAAACGGGGTTTGTACATTCTTTTTAAACACAGTAATCTGTTTAGCAGATGCCCCGCAATGCTCATGCAATAGCAGTAAAACGCCACTAGGTGACAGTATGGCTCTGCAAACACCAGAGTTGTGTATAGAGAGAGTATGGCCAACTCGGTTTAAGGTGATCTCCTCAATGATTGGTGAAAAGGCACTCACGTGACTACAGGGCGCCATGACTGCTGCCAACTTTGAGCTGATGCTATGTGTTTGTGGCGCTTCCTCGTTAGTTTTTTTATGTGTGAAAAATGTCCTGTTGTGCAGCATGGGGCTGCGAGAATTGTGGAAAGTTTTCACATCGCTTTCTCACAACCCGTAAAGAAGACAAGTATGGGAAGTGAAGGTTCACCTTCAACACTAAAGAGCCACCGATTACAGTGTCTTGAGCCAGGTGTCTACGTTTTGTTCAGGAGAAAACACACATATCCATCCATCCATTTCTACCGCTTATTCCCTTTGGGGTCGCGGGGGGCGCTGGAGCCTATCTCAGCTACAATCGGGCGGAAGGCGGGGTACACCCTGGACAAGTCGCCACCTCATCGCAGGGCCAACACAGATAGACAGACAACATTCACACTCACATCCACACACTACACACATAAGCTAATATAAATAATACCAGAAGAAATGATTACATTAAAGAGATGGTTTGACAAAAACAGAGTCCATTGGCGTTGTTAGGCCTATTTTAGGGGGGCTCAAGCCCCCATAAAATATTCTTAAGCCCCCCTAAATAATTAGGTGTTATATATATATATATATATATATTTTTTTTTTTTTACAAATACATGCCGAAATATTCCTTATAAAGTGGCCCGAATATGAGTTTAAATAAATAATTATATAACCTGTCATTATTCACTCAGTTTCCCCTCACTTCATAACGTAAGGTAGACAGCCCCTTTAGTGCGTCGGTATCCAATCCATTCCACTTGTTCATATAGAAAATGCCCACATCACTCAAAATCCAGTCCGCATTTTCTTTGCGACCTTGCTTGCGGTCCTTGGACTTGTTCATATAGAAAATGCCCACATCACTCAAAATCCAGTCCGCATTTTCTCTGCTACCTTGCTTGTGGTCCTGCAAGTGTACGAAGCACATTAGCACACAGCACTCAACTGCAGAACAAGAACGTGAACGGATGCAAAATGGACATAAGAAACTTTTTCAAGAAAGTAAGTATTCATCACTGCTTGTAGTAAATTGTATCAGCTCCACTTTACACCAGGTCTGTGTTTGACAAAAAGTTACATTCCCGCTCTAAAACAATGCTGCTACTTAGTTAGCTAGTTAGCCCGAAATGCATCATGAAGGTCCTGGTTATTTATAAAGTTAAATGTGCACTCTTTTTTTTTACCATTTGCTATCTTTGGGGTTACTTCCTTCTGGAGCATCAGCTGTGTTTCTCACTTTACACATGCAGAACAGGAGCTGTGCTCATTCACATATGACTATCATCAGTAGATAATAATAATAACCACTCCACAACCCCTATTGACCTGTAGGAGTCAGGGCAGAGGAGCACAGAAAGTGGGAGGGCAGAGGCTTCTACTGGAAAGGTGAGTAGGAGAATAATGATACATATAAATAAATATTAAAACCATTTTTTTTAAATGGCTTATCGATAAGCCATTTGTTTTATTTATTTCTGGGTGGATCATGTTGACTATTGGTCCTCCTAATTGTCAATCATTCTGGTGATGTTACTTAAGGACATATATATATATATATATATATATATATATATATATATATATATATATATATATATATATATACACATATTATTTATATAATAGATTGTATTTATAATCTACTTTACATTTGATTCCAAATCTCAAAGTGCTACAGAATTACAACCATTGGCGTTGTTAGGCCTATTTCGGCATTGTAATAAAAAAATAAATAAAAAATGGCTTATCGATAAGCAATTTCTTTTATTTGAGATATATATATATATATATATATATATATATATATATATATATATATATATATATGAAAGACTTAAAGGTATACTAGAGGATGTTGTGGATCATGTTGACTATTGGTCCTCCTAATTATCAATCACTCTGGTGATGTTACGTAAGGACATATATATATATATATATATATATATATATATATATATATATATATATATATATATATATATATATATATATGAGACAAACCCCAAACCCAGACACCATCTTTGTAGTCAGTTTTCTCCTGCGTGGACTTCCGTCTTCCTTTACAATGAGTGAAGCTGCACGAAACCTTGGGTCTGCAATTGTAAATAATTTAGTTTTTAAGTTTTGTGTTTCTTGTAGAATCTATATAAAGTAATATACATTAGCTTATTGTTAAAATATGAAAAAAACATAATTAAATATATTTGTTTTATTGTATTGTTACATTAATAGCTGTTGTATTATTATAGGATGACTTGTTAAACATTTCATAGGATTTTCAGAGGGAGGAAAATCCAAGACATTTAATATAAAATGTTAAATGAATAAATACATAAAAAGAAAAAGAAAAAAAATGGTTAAAAGCCATCGTCCTGGGTAGCATTTCATTTCGTCCCTTGCATTTTTTTAAATAATAATAATAACCATGAATAACTTCTAAGTCTTTGTTAGCCATTTGTGAAGTTTTGTGCTCGTGCGCTACGTTCGCTCGCATCCTGTGTATCTCCTGGGGGCTTAGCCCCCCCTGTCCTTAAAAGCTAGTGACGCCCCTGGTCCCTGTGATGAGGTGACTTATCCAGGGTGTACCCTGCCTTCCGCCCGAATGCAGCTGAGATAGGCTCCAGCACGCCCCCGCGACCCTGAAAGGGACAAGTGGTAGAAAATGGATCGATGGATGGACGGATGGATTCTTTGCTCAGCATTAAACTATTATTATGCTAACATTAGCATGCAAACTTTTTTTTATAACAAAATTTGCATTTGTCTTTAAAGCAACTCTCCAAAAAGCAGCAAGTTGGTCTTCAAGCAACCTCGGGCCAGAGATTCAAATCACAAATTGCAGGCCTATTCAAAATTTCCCCAAATTCCAGTTACTATTATTGTTGTAACATTACTACTTTTTCTTGTAATATAACACTACAATTGTTTCAGTGTGCTACAATAAATACAGCAAGTAGTACATCGTGGGATGTGGGATCTGAGCAGAGGATGTCGTTGTGGCTTGCGCAGCCCTTTGAGACACTTGTGATTTAGGGCTATACAAATATACTTTGTATACTCTAGTTAATAACCTGATTGTCCTAAAATGTATCAGCTTGCATTTACATGTTGGTGATACATGTAAAACAAAGTTTACCAGTAGTGTTTGATTTAATTTCACATTCCAAAGACCTGAGTATGAGTATTTATTGGTGATAGTACTTACTTGTGTGCTGGGTAGAGTTGTCCTGGATCCTGTCTCTGTCGGAGCACACAGTCACACCAGCGAGCTTGTTGTCGTCGGTGGTTCAGGCGTGCCAACAGTAAAGTTGCGTGACTATTGATGGCCTTCAAGAAAATAGCGTTAAAGCACTGCACTACATTAGCATCATAAGATATTGCATTATAAACATAAGTGGACAACAGTTTAACATGGTTGAAGTATTATAGAAAAGGATAATACTAATTCTCTTACCTCCATGTTGATCAGGAAGAACACAACACCTGTGCACCGTCAGTTCTAGCCTGCACTTGAATAAAGTTAACGGCCATCATAGAGAATATATACACACACTACTATCTACGCACATGGTCCCCTTTGGAAAACCATCACATGCATTTCAAACTGGAAACTTAGTTGTGACGTGGAGGAACAGGTGCTTATAGGGAGAGCTGTCCTCAAACGTCACAATCTCCATGGTCCAATATGGAGGGTCCACTACTGGGAACCAAGCACAGAGCATAGACTTGTAGCAGATATTGTTACATGTGTTAGGGACAGGAACTTTGTGTGCTGATGTGCTACAATGCAGATAGAAACTGAGATTGACTGACAGACAATGAACGACTGCACCATGGTTTTGACTAGAAACAGAAATGTGCAGGTATTGGAGGAAGTGGGGTGTCCACTAGACTGACACGCCAACACACCACATACTTGTCACACCTCTTAATCCACTTGCACTTCACAGACCACTGGTACACTCTGCTTGGCATCTGAGCAATTGAAATACAATCATGCCTTGGCAAACATGGACTCCCTAAAGTGCCCACTGTGTGAGTAGCTGGTGATAAGATATGTCTGGAAAACAATGTGACATGTATTTGATACACTGAATTCACAGACAGACACTGTTCTCCGTCAAAAGAAAACACACTTTGAAGTTTTATCTGGAGTAACATTATTTGAGAGCTCCATATGGGTAAAAAATATATATACACGCACGCACGCACACAAAGAGGAGACAATACATAATTTTACACAAACACAAGGAATTTAAAAGCAGTGACAAAGTCAGCTAAATACATATTTAAAGACTTTACTTCAGGGTTAGACATTAACAGGTACCAAAGATGGAATATCTTATAAGATAAAATACACAGGTATAAATAAGAATGTACTGTATTACTATCAGTACTAATCCTTACCCATATAACATGAACAGAGCAAATTAGTGCTGTTGAAGCATCCTAATAATAACTTTTGTTCTTATTCTTCAAATATAAGACCACGGTGAACAATGCGGTTATCAGATTATGACAAACCACATTGCCTTGCTTGGAAGACTGTACAAACATCACAATCTAATGTAACCGAACCTTTCAGGTAGAAAAGTGATAAAAGCAAATTACACATCATTAGTTAAAAAGCATTCCATTATAAAAAAAAAAAAGCCTGCATAAAAGATGAAAAACTATTATAATGTGCAACAGCAATCATTAAAGTGAGGATGACCAGTATACGGAATCTTTGCACCCACCCAGTCATAAATAAGTAGACTTATCGGAGTCATCTGAACCAGCCAGGAGACTCGTGCAAATAAAAACAAGAAGGAAATCACAATGCTTTACATCATTGTGTGACATGATAATACTGATCTAAGACTATCAATTATGCATGGAAGCTCCTCTCACGTGTTGAAACTTTTGCTTTAGTATTTGCGACATACTGCTTAAAGAGGAACTGCACTTTTTTTTTACATTTTGCCTATCATTCACAATCATTATGAAAGACATGACAGCGGATGGATTTTTTTTTTAATGCATTCTAAATATTAAACAGACGTAAATAAAAGTCCGCTTACAGCGGAGACAATCGGAGCTCCTCTATTCCACCCATAAAATTCGATAACCGCCAACAATACTCCATTTACATCTCGTGACTTGAATATTAACCAAGTATTAGTAATATTATAAGCACTAATGCAGGCAAAGTATTTATAGAGGTGACATGATCATTTCCTGTGTGCCAATCTTTACATTATCAAGTGGTCTGCTGCTTTCATGCTTCCCTATTCCCTGTAAATTTATTGTAGATCATAAATCATGCCTCTCACCTGGACAGAAGGTGGCTGTTAATATAATCTGACGAGTTGGGACACGTTGAACGCTATTTGGGACCTGAAACTGGCGAGGACGACACGAAAATAAGTTGTTCCCCCCACCCCGTTTCTTCGCGAGGATTATGAGACATTTTTCATCTTAAATGGGAATATATGACCATCCTAAGGACAGCAGACCTCATACATTAAGTGAGGTTAAATTATGTTTGGGATAAATTGACTGGCAACACTAAATTGGCCCTAGTGTGTGGATGTGAGTGTGAATGTAGTCTGTCTATCTGTGTTGGCCCTGCGATGAGGTGGCGACTTGTCCAGGGTGTACTCCGCCTTCCGCCCGATTGTAGCTGAGATAGGCTCCAGCGCCCCCCGCGACCCTAAAGGGAATAAGCGGTAGAAAATGGATGGATGGATGGGCTCTCAATAAGTCTGCAGTGAGCAGGAATCAGTGATGAAGAAAAAAAAATGTGGTGATGCGTTTTAAAAATGAATGTGCCGTGTATGCTTAAAATGATCAAAATACATAAATATTAAATGTTATTATAATTGTGCCTGTTACTACATTACATATATACCGTATTTTTTGGACTATAAGTAGCTCCGGAGTATAAATCGCACCGGCCGAAAATATATAATAAAGAAGGAAAAAAACATATATAAGTCGCTCTGGAGTATTAGTCACATTTTTGGAGGAAATTTATTTGATAAAACCCAACACCAAGAATAGACATTTAAAAGGCAATTTAAAATAAATAAAGAATAGTGAACAACAGGCTGAATAAGTGTACGTTATATGACGCATAAATAACCAACTGAGAACGTGCCTGGTATGTTAACGTAACATATTATGGAAAGAGTCATTCAAATAACTATAACATATAGAACATGCTATACGTTTACCAAACAATCTGTCACTCCTAATCGCTAAATCTGATGAAATCTGATACGTTTAGTCTCTTACGTGAATGAGCTAAATAATATTATTTCATATTTTATGGTAATGTGTTAATAATTTCACACATAAGTCACTCCTGAGTATAAGTCCCAAACTATGAAAAAAACTGTGACTTATAGTCCGCAAAATACGGTACTTACATCATGTACATAAAACCCTAATGGAGGTGTTAGGATGTTTTTAGGGGCTCTTTAGGCAGAATTGAACGGCTCCTATAGGCTCCATTGTAAGCGGACTTTTGATCGAATGTATTTAATATTTAGAATGCATTAAAAAAATCCATCCGTCATCATGTCTTTCATCATGATTTTGAATGGAAAAAAAAGTGCAGTTCTCCTTTAAGTAAGACATATAATGTAGACTTTCAACTAAAACAAAAGTTGATACACAATCCTGTGTTGCATTCAGAGGCAAACACAAGGCCTGGATAGTGAACAGAAACAAGAACGATGTATAGAAATCCTGAGAGATACAAAGACACAGCTGGGCTGACACAATGCTACATAACATCCCACTGACATTGTGATATACACACATAACAGAGAATATTACACAAAATAAAGACAAAAGCTGTCTGTACCTGTTGAGTTAAACATTCTTGTCCTGCGTACTGTAATCCTGTAAGTAGATGTAATATATCTGCTTGTCGAAGTTACATGGTAAAACAATGCATAGCTTAAGATCAGTGCTTTGTACTGCAATAAATCAGAATCATTACCCCAAGTAAGTGGCTCATTAAAAAACACTTAAATGCCTCACTGATGACAATCAATGCGTTAAGACATGATTAAGACATGATGATTTCATTCCAAATAGTGAAGAAATGCATGGGTTTTTACAAAACACACAAAAAGACATCCTTAAAAGCAACTCTCAGGGTTGCAACATGCCTGTGAGGCCACGATTTGTGCAGCATGTGTGTGTGTGTGCTGGGTGTGTCTGAGCCTGCTAGCTCACAAACTGTTTTTTTTTGTTTTACAAATTACATAAGTTGTTTTGTTTTTAAGGGAGTCAAGTAAGAAATGTGGATCCAGTCATGATTTCAAACCCAGAGAGACCTTTGGTGTGATAAGTCATTCAGTCAATGGGGACCCCTTCAAACTAAACAGGTACACCTGGGAGACACTAACCTGCACAGGGCAAGTCATAAAACTCTGCTGCTGCTGCTGTTGCTACGATGAACTTGGACCAAACCAGTGTTGGATCTGCGTAACGGCGCGCTGCATCTGTCCAAAGTAGAAATCCACATTTCTGGAGAAGTCTTGACAGACGGACGAATTGACGTCCCCCAGTGCGCAATAAAGGGTGGTGCCGCCCACGCTGATCACCACAGTAACCAGACAAAGCAGGAAGAGGAGCAGGCACGAGTCCCTCCCGCGAACATCTACAGAAAGACAGGAGACAAACGACTTAGAGATAACATTTCATTAGGAAGTGATTGATCTGTATGAGAAGTTATGTCCTTTAGCATACAAATGCATACCGTTGTCAAAGCCATCATCTGCCACTCTGAAGCGGACCCGTCTTTTGGCAGTTGGTTTATTGGGCTTGAAGTCTGAGCTAACATCATCTACAGGTAAATGTTTCTTCTTCAAGATGGAGATGAGGCCACAGGCAGGAGACATCTGGGAAGGCAACAAAAACACAATGTGTTTTTTCTTCATTCTCTAAATTGTTACTTGTTGTTAGACAAATGGACGTCTTGGAATAACATTTGGGATTCAAAATAGGCCGGTAAAGTTGCACGAAACCTGCGCTCAGTGAACATCTGAACCAGAGGTGTCAAACTCATTTTTATTTAGGGCCACATCACAATGCTGCCCTCAGAGGGCCACATGTCACAGTGAATATATATGAATGTAGTCGTATAATGATATCCTTGTTACCCAATTTGCAAAGGCAACGGTTTTTGAATATTATATTTTTTCAGATTGATGGATACATTGAAATTGTTATTCAGGATGGCAAACACATATTTAAATGTTTACTTTTAAAAACGAAAAAAAAAAAAAAATTATTGGACCTTCAGACGATATTAGAGTGAACAACATACGCAAATGCATGTGCAACATTTTTTCAGTCAAAATTGAAAGAACAAATACATTTAGCCAGAAAGTGCTTTTTTATTTCCAGCCTTTCGCAGGTGACATGGTGGGCCACATTAGAATTATGTATATTCAAAGTGGCAGCATAAGATACATTTATTGCATGTGACTGTGGTGCGTTAAAAGACCATTAATTAAAGTTAGAAAAATGGCATCCCTAGTTTTTAAAGACAGTGGGAGACTTAACACCCAGGAGATACACTAATAATAATAATATAATCACAATAGCAATGATGTATAATTATGATTTGTATTAGCCACAGATGGAACTGATATCTGTATCAGCTAATCTTTACTTTACACTTAAAGGAAAACTTGCCAAAATTATAGTCATATTTAAATGAATAATGAGAGGTTATAGGTTTCTTTAAATTCATATTCTGGATACTTAATGCTGAATTTGTTGCCACTTATCTAATAAAAATATATTTTTTAAACAAAACCAAATAATTAATGGTTATGGTTTGAGTTTATTTCGGACATGCATTCAATCACAACATGATACATCACAATTTCCAGTTTCTCTTTACATGTTCGAAAAGTAGTAAGAAGGAGCAGATTTTATTTAATCCTTCCCCTTTTCCATTACATAGCAATTGCTAACACCTTTGTTCCCATCCTGTTCTCAATTTATTCACAATATAATCCATAAATAGTAGAATTTAAACAATAATTAATAACTGAATAGTAAATATCGAAGTAAGTTTTATTTCATATAGTGAAATGAATAAGATCATAAATAATTTCAGAATGGTTATCATGGTTCTTCTTCTTGGCATTTTTTAAACACTTTGAGGATGAACAGTTTCTTAAACTGCATCATATTAGTACATTGTTGGATTTCTTTATTTAATCCATTCCATAATTTAATTCCATATACAGAGATACTAAATGTTTTAAATGTTCTACAAAGCATACAAATGTTTTAAGTTACAATTTTCTCTGAGATTATATTTATCTTCCTTTGTTGAGAAGAATTGTTGTATGTTTTTTTTTTTTGCTGTTTGCAAATTCACTTTATCGTGGAATTTCAATATGATCGATTCAATAAATAAAGGGTTTGAATGTTCTCTATATCCAAAAAAAGGGGAAAAAAAAGAATTATGTGGCGAGCCAAAATAAAATGATGTTGCGGCGGGGCACATTAACTTAATGTGGCAGGCTACATTAAATTATGTATTAGGTGTGCACAAAAACATACAGTATATTCATCCAAATCGAGATTTGTTTTTATTTTGATTCTAAATCGATGCATAATTGTCGAGAATTGAAATAATTTATTTTTTCACAATATATATATTTTTTTACGAACCCATTTTTTTATTAAAAAAATAAACCACAATTTTTTATAGCATTGATACTGCTGTTGCTTTTCTAACTGTTTGGTTTTAATACATTTTTTTCTTTTTGTTAATATTGTATTTAGTAAGTATTGTATTTGTATGTATTTAAAAATTGCTTTGTAAATGTCTACCCTAAGTATTGTAGAGCTGGGATTGATTTGGAGTTGCTCTTTTTTCTTTGAATAGATTCATTACCTTCTGTGATTTTTTTAAACATAAGACATTTATTAGGTCAACACTGCGCATATAAATTGGACGTCAGTAGCCAAGAGGAACTTTTGTAACCTGTAACCTGTTTTGAAAATGTATGACTATAATTTATATACCAAATAATATATTGGGAGAATTGTGTTAAATCAAGAATCGATTCTGAATCGAATCATGACCTTAAGAATCTGATTTGAATTAAATTGTCTACCAGTAAATGTGTTTTGATTTTATTGTGATGCCGCCGCAGAAGAGTATCAGTTATGTCATGAAAAGTGCTAAAATGGCCACATACTGTAGATCAGGAGTGTCCTAAACTTTCCTGCGAGGGTGGCATATAAAACAATTGAAGAATGCTTTCATACATTTTGTAAAGATCAGTCAATAAATACCTAACTATTTTAACAAAACATTCACATCTTAGTTTTGTGTTCTAAGAAACAAAGCAAATTAGTGCAATATCTAATATAACCCCTTTGAGACATTAATTCATTTTGGTTTTCAGGTCCGATTTTGGGGAGGGATTTGGGCCGGTTCCAATTTTTCTTTCTTTTTTTGTGTGTGTGTAATGTACTTATTTTTTTGGCCAATAAAAAACAAGCTGCTGGCTGCAAATGGGCACTTGACCGCATTTCGGACACCACTGCCATAGATGGAATAGTAACTTATTGCGACATAGGAAAACAATTACGGTCAATATTTTGGTAGCGGTACCGGTAGCAAAATGTATTTTGATATTTATTAAAATAAAGGGAACAACAACATTTTTTTATATTGGCTTCATTAACAGAAAATATTTTGATGTATTAAACATGTGTTTCTTATTGCACACAAAAAACAATTTACAACTGTATATATTATATATACATTCTGGTTCTTTTATTATTATACTGTATGTGCTTTTATGATAATGATCATGTTTTATTTTGATTATTGTGCAAGCATCTTTAAGTGCCTTTTAAAGGCGCTATATAAATAAAATGTATTATTATTATTATTATATAGTTGCCATATTCTAGAATTAAATTAGAATAAAATAGAACGCTTTATTGACATTGTATTAAATGTTTCATGAGAAAAACACAATCATTAGTAAATACTAAAAACAATACTATGGCT
This sequence comes from Nerophis lumbriciformis, assembly GCF_033978685.3. Classification (NCBI taxonomy): domain Eukaryota; kingdom Metazoa; phylum Chordata; class Actinopteri; order Syngnathiformes; family Syngnathidae; genus Nerophis; species Nerophis lumbriciformis. The sequence continues at coordinate 39,795,543 of NC_084553.2, read as the reverse complement.
GAATCTACCATATTTTCCGCACGATAAGGCGCACCGGATTACAGTATAAGGCGCACCTTCAATGAATGGCCTATTTTAAAACTTTGTTCATATATAAGGCGCACCGCATTATAAGGCGCATAGAATAGACGCTACAGTAGAGGCTGGGGTTACGTTATGCATCCATTAGATGGAGCTGCGCTAAAGGGAATGTCAACAAAACAAATAGTGATTGTACTGACACTTCTACTTGCTGCTCTCTGTTCAACAACCCACTGTTCGAGTTTGTCCTCCAACTGTAGCCATCTCACTTTGTTCCCTCGGAAACTCTGTTTAGTATTCTTTACTTGGCGCAGGTCATCATGTTGCTTCCTCCACTTCCGCACCATTGATTCGTTAATGTTAAATTCTCTCGCTGCTGCTCTATTCCCGTGTTCTACTGCGTGACAGATCGCCTTTAGTTTAAACTCTGCGTCGTAAGCGTGTCTCTTAATAGGAGCCATTTTTGGGTCTTTACATAAAGTTTAGGTCTCGCAACTGCGGTAATCAGCCGCCGACATAATTTTCCCCCGTAGAAGAACAAGTTCTTGTTCTACGGTAATCAGCCGCCGACTTCATTTTCCCGCAGCCGTAGAAGGGGGTAAATGTAGTCGGCGTAGTTACCGTAGTTGCGAGACCTATTGTGGCTCAATATTGGTCCATATATAAGGCGCACCGAATTATAAGGCACACTGTCAGCTTTTGAGGAAATTGCAGGTTTTTAGGTGCGCCTTATAGTGCGGAAAATACGGTACAAAGATAAGACATGGAGCAGGTAAAACACAAATCATAAAAGATAAAACACACATTTTAGGAATTTGTTACAAAATTCAGTAATTTAATTTGCATTAGTTTACGCTAATTGTACTGTGCTAATAATTGACAACAAGCCAACCAGCTGTGTGCGCGTCAACGTATCAATATGTGCATAGCAGGTGAGCTAGTTAACTACATTACCTGTCACTCCTTAAAATCCTTTTACAGACCTGGATGCTTGTTATATAAATGTTTACCTAAATTTGAAGCAAAGGTGGTAATACAGTAATGCCACCTTTAGTGAGGCATGTTTTAAAGCAGTGCGGCGCGTCCATGTTTAAAGCATCACATTCATTGATCGTTTTGAAGCCCAAAAACCTCATTATTGTGCTTTATGCACCCTCTTTATTTATCAGTAGAATTGCCATTTTTTGCAATTCTTCCTCTTCATGTCTCTGCTTGTAAGCGCTCTGTGTGTGCGTTTTGACACACTCAACATCATGCGCCTTGGCTCTGTATGTCACCGTCGCAGTATAGTATCGTTTGCATTAGAACCGCGGTACATTATTAGTATACTGAATACCGTACAACCCTGAAAGCAATACAAATCTCTATCCAGGCTGCTCAGTATGGTTAAAAACAACCAAAAAACAGGTTAAAATGTATAAAAATACAAACAAATTTAACTAACGTTCTCGTGAAATGGGTTGAATTCAATTAATTTAATATTTGGAGATGCACCCCTCCTTCCAAGGCCACTAGGTGTCAGTGCATTACACAATAAGCTGTCCTAAACTATAAACAACATCACAGAACCTTCCCTATGAGACACACTGGGAAGCACTTCTGTATATGGAACGGCCCAAACAATCAATATTATTTTGAAGACACCATAATGGCAACTCAGCACAAATAAAGGACAAAAGGAGAACAACTAATTTTTGCAATGCAGCTGCCATTGTCGAAACATTGTTTTATTTACACCTTTATCTACTCCTTTATTTAATTACTTTCTCCATTACCGAATAGGCTACAGCACCATTATTAACTTCATTATTACAAATCTTGGTCTTTTACTTCCACTATCAAAAAACTGATAAATTAAACACCAGAAGTGAACAAGGGGAAAATTTTAATATTTTTTGCTTCTTTCTTCTCTTTTTCTGACATGTTGAATTGTGCAAGTGTAAACATGTATTGTATGGAAATAAACTCAACCGTTAGCAGTGTTCTACACCAAGTAAAACTGACGTATGATTTTTCATATTCGGGAAAACACTGAATTAGTCTGAAATCTGCAGAGAGAAAACACTGGCTGGGTATATTGATATTATATTGTAGCTAAGTGGCACCATAGTGTTAATCTGTGGGTTTTATGAAAATAATAAAAGCATGAGCAAGTACATACTTCCTCTACAGTGATGAGTCTAGCCATGTCGTCCAGTGTGACCGCTTCTCTGAAGACGTCCCTTAGCTCGTCCTCATATTCTTCTTGCTCCACTTCGTTGCCTAGCTTGTCCTGTTCCAGACGAGCCTCTTGGGGAAGATGGGCTTCATGCTGCAGCAGGCAGCTTTCATTGCTCTCCTGCAGAGTAAAATGGAATGCGGTGCTTATACACATTCGCATTCAGGAAATAGCAACAGATGTTGCTCCATGGTAACATTCAATAAGGGACAGAGTAAGTGATTGGACAGTTGAGGGAAAGTTTACAGACAAATCTACTCATAAAATAGCTATTTCGATTTTGTACCCATCTTAAAAATGTGCTACCTGAAATAACAACAAACAGTGCATTTGTACCTCCATCCCTTGATCTGACTCATTTTGTCTTACCTCTTGAGCTTCCACCTCTGCTTCTATTTCCCTGTGCAGTGTCTCCACTTTGGGCACCCTCTTCTCTTTCTCCTCCTCTTCTTCTTCAGTCTCATCCTCCATACTCAGTGCCTCTGCAGATTTTCCCACATTGCTCCCTTCTTCTTCCCTATTCACTTCTTTTTCCTGTGCTGGACCTAAGTCTCCACCCTGCTGCTCTGCGGGCTTGGTCTGATCCATTTCTCCATCTTCAGAGGGGTACACCATGTTTCCCTCATGTGAATTGGTATGTTCCGGACACTCCCCTTGCTCTTTGCCACTGCCCTCCTTCTCAGTCAGCTCAGTCCCATGGAAACCGACCCTCCCTTCTAAATTGCATTCAGGGTGTTCCCTGTCTTTTTCTGAACTGTCGGGGGAATGGAGTTGTTGTGAGAAATCTTGAAATCTCTGCTGCATCCCACATTCAGTCTGATAGGCTGTAGGAAAAGAAACAAAGTAGAAACAAAGTAGGAAGTGTCAGGTGTTAAATAATGTATGTGTCTTAATACCATTGGCAGCAGCTGTAAAATGAACGACGGGCCTTACTTTCCTATTACCATGACTTTGCATATAGATACTGTAAATGATAAATGGGTTATACTTGTATAGCGCTTTTCTACCTTCAAGGTACTTAAAGCGCTTTGACAGTATTTCCACATTCACCCATTCACACACACATTCACACACTGATAGCGGGAATCAGGAGCAAGGGGTGAAGTGTCTTGCCCAAGGACACAACGGACGTGACTAGGATGGTAGAAGATGGGGATTGAACCCCAGTAACCAGCAACCCTCCGATTGCTGGCACGGCCACTCTACCAACTTCGCCACGCCGTCCCTACTGTACATGTGTGTAGCAGTCTGTAGCTACAAGTGACACAGTAATTCAGATTATTTCATCTGGTCAAGAAAGTTCATGTCAAAGTATTTCTTCAGAAAAAACTGTTCTGGTCTGAACGCATCACAGCACGTGAATTGTCATGACTATTACTATATGTGTTTTAAATCACAGCATGTCATGCGTTGTCATGACTATTACTATGTGTTTACAAACCCCGTTTCCATATGAGTTGGGAAATTGTGTTAGATGTAAATATAAACAGAATACAGTGATTTGCAAATCCTTTTCAACCCATATTCAATTGAATGCACTACAAAGACAAGATATTTGATGTTCAAACTCATAAACTTTATTTTTTTTTGCAAATAATAATTAACTTAGAGTTTCATGGCTGCAACACGTGCCAAAGTAGTTGGGAAAGGGCATGTTCACCACTGTGTTACATCACCTTTTCTTTTAACAACACTCAATAAACGATTGGGAACTGAGAAAACTAATTGTTGAAGCTTTGAAAGTGGAATTCTTTCCCATTCTTGTTTTATGTAGAGCTTCAGTTGTTCAACAGTCTGGGGTCTCCGCTGTCGTATTTTACGCTTCATAATGCGCCACACATTTTCGATGGGAGACAGGTCTGGACTGCAGGCGGGCCAGGAAAGTACCCGCAATCTTTTTTTACGAAGCCACGCTGTTGTAACACGTGCTGAATGTGGCTTGGCATTGTCTTGCTAAAATAAGCAGGGGCGTCCATGAAAAAGACGGCGCATAGATGGCAGCATATGTACTTCCAAAACCTGTATGTACCTTTCAGCATTAATGGTGCCTTCACAGATGTGTAAGTTACCCATGCCTTGGGCCCTAATGCACCCTCATACCATCACAGATGCTTAGCTTTTGAACTTTGCGTCGACAACAGTCTGGATGGTTCGCTTCCCCTTTGGTCCGGATGACACAATGTCGAATAATTCCAAAAACAATTTGAAATGTGGACTCGTCAGACCACAGAACACTTTTCCACTTTGCATGAGTCCATTTAAGATGATCTCGGGCCCAGAGAAGCCGGCGGCGTTTCTGGATGTTGTTGATAAATGGCTTTCGCTTTGCATAGTAGAGCTTTAACTTGCACTTACGGATGTAATGACAAACTGTATTTAGTGACAGTGGTTTTCTGAAGTGTTCCTGAGCCCATGTGGTGATATCCTTTAGAGATTGATGTCGGTTTTTGATACAGTGCCGTCTGAGGGACCGAAGGTCACGGTCATTCAATGTTGGTTTCCGGCCATGCCGCTTACGTGGAGTGATTTCTCCAGATTCTCTGAACCTTTTGATGATATTATGGACCGTAGATGTTGAAATCCCTAAATTTCTTGCAATTGCACTTTGAGAAACGTTGTTCTTAGACTTAGACTTAGACAAACTTTAATGATCCACAAGGGAAATTGTTCAACACAGTAGCTCAGTTACAATGATGGAAAGTGTAAGGATGGAAAGGACAATGCAGGTATAAATAGACTAATATAGCGATAAAAAAAATCTTAACATATATACGAATATATACATATGTGTACAGAATAATATTTATACAAATATATTATATTATGTCTATAACATATATACAATATATACCAATGACCATGTACAATATTACAGTATATACAGTATATGTGACAGCAGCAGCATAAAATAGAGAGTAGATCCAGCAGAAAATAGAAAATAGATGTTAAAAACAAAGAGAAGTAGCTAACATGTCAGGTGTCAGGTAATAGGCAGATGTCATCTATTGCTGTATGGCGAGTGATTATACAGCTGGATGGAGTGTGGAATGAAGGAGTTCTTGAATCGCACAGTGCGAGAAGGAAGCTGGAGGAGCCTGTTGGAGTATGAGCTCCGCTGTCCCTTAATTGTCAGGTGGAGTGGGTGGGCAGGATTGTCCATGATGGCCAGCAGTTTGTCCAGTGTCCTGTCCCTCACCGACACAAACGCCTCCAACTGCGTGCCAATAGTTTGGCCGGCTTTCCGGATCAGTTTATCAATCCGGTTTGAGTTCCTTTTTCTGGTGCTGCTCCCCCAACCAACCACTGCAAAGTACAGGGCACTGGCCACAACAGACTGATACAATTTCTCCAACAGCTTGCTGCACACATTAAAGGACCTAAGCTTCCACAGGAAAAAGAGTCTGCTCATGCCCTTCTTGTAAACAGCTTTGCAGTTGTCCTTCCAGTCCAGTCTGCTGTTCAAGTGGACTCCCAGGTACTTGTACTGCTCCACTACTGCCACCTCCCGGCCCTGGATCTTGATGGGCTCTACCGGGGTCACTCTCTTAGTTCTTAAACTGTTTGACTATTTGCTCACGCAGTTGTGGACAAAGGGGTGTACCTCGCCTCATCCTTTCTTGTGAAAGACTGAGCATTTTTTGGGAAGCTGTTTTTATACCCAATCATGGCACCCACCTGTTCCCAATTAGCCTGCACACCTGTGGGATGTTCCAAATAAGTGTTTGATGAGCATTCCTCAACTTTATCAGTATTGCCACCTTTCCCAACTTCTTTGTCACGTGTTGCTGGCATCAAATTCTAAAGTTAATGATTATTTGCAAATAAAAAAATGTTTGAGTTTGAACATCAAATATGTTGTCTTTGTTGCATATTCAACTGAATATGGGTTGAAAATGATTTGCAAATCATTGTATTCCGTTTATATTTACATCTAACACAATTTCCCAACTCATATGGAAATGGGGTTTGTAAATCACAGCATGTCATGCATTGCCCTAAATATTACTGTTTTAAATCACAGCATGTTTTGCAGTGTCGTAACTATTATTAAATGTGGTTTGAATCACAGCATGTCTTGCACTGTCATAACTGTTACTTTATGTGTTTTATCTCACGGCCTGTCATACCCTGTGGTAACTATTACTATATGTGTTCTGAATCACAGCATGTCTTGCACTGTAATTACTATTACCGGTACTTTATGTGTTTTAAATCACAGCCTGTCATGCAGTGTCGTAAATATTACTATATGTGTTTTAAATCACAACATGTAATGCACTGTCGTGACTATTACTATGTGTTTTAAACCACAGTATGTCATGCACTGTCGTAACTATCACCAAGTGTGTTTTAAATTACAACACGTCATGCACTGTCATGACTATTACTGTATGTGTTTTAAATCACAGCATCTCATGTACTGTCGTAACTGTTACTTGTGTACGTCAATGATATTACCATGGTTTCCAAACTATTTAAGAGTATTTTATTTGCGAACGACACAACCTTATTTTATTCAGGACAAAATATTACATATGTGTTAGATAGAGGTGGTTGGAAAGAAATTCATCAACATTAAAAGATAGTTTGATGTAAATAAAGTATCCTTGAATACTAGTAAAACGAAATTAATGATTTTTGCAGTAGTAGGAGAAGTGTGGATGGCTCATTATATGTCAAAGGAGTTGAGATTCAAAGAACACAAGAAATCAAGATTTGGGTGAGATGATTGATGAACATTTGTCATGGAAATCACATTTAAATGATACAAAAGCTAAAGTATCTAAAACTATTGCTATTTTACACAAACTGAAGGAATTGCTAAATCAAAAAGCATTGTATATTTTGTATAACTCACTGATTGTATATCTATCTATCATACTGTATTGAAGAGTGGAGTACTGCGTGGCAAAACATATTTAAATCAAATCTTCCTTCTGCAGAAAGGAGCCTTAAGAAACATTACTGGAAATGCATACAGGAAACACACAAACCCAATATTCAAACAGTTAAACTTATTAAAATTTCATGAACTGGTAGAGTAATATCCTAAAAATCATGTACAAAGCACACGCAACAATTCTACCAAACAACATTCAAAACTGATTTGTAAGAAGAGAAAGTAATTATAATCTGAAAGGAACTGAGATCTTTAATACATCTAGATTTATAACAGTGATAATGGAAAAAAGTATTTCAATCAGAAGTGTTGGTTTATGGAACTAACACAGTGGAATAAAACAATGTAAATCTCTTTCTCTATTAAAAAAAAAGTAAAAATCATGATGAATAAAAGATATGACAGAGTAGAATTATTTCTTCATTATTGGTTAAATTGTTGTAAAATAAAAATATGGCTTTGTAGTCGTCAACATTGAAAGTCAGATGTTGTACTTGTGAAAATAGGGGGCAGATATTATAAGTTTTTAACTTCTTTCTGCTGCTTTTCATTCATATTTTACGTTAATGTTATGTTGATTGATTTATTTGTATTTTATTTCTTTGTTTGATTTTTAATGAATTAAATAAATAAATGAACTGAACTATTACTATGTGTTTTGAATCACAACATCGAATGCACGGTCATGATTATCACTATATGTGTTTTAAATCACAGCATGTCTGTCGTAATGTTTACTAGGAGAAATATAATCTTAGAGAAAATGTAATTTAAAACATTTGTATGCACGTACAACACTTAAGACCTTCAGTACATCAGTATGTGGAATTAAATTATGGAATGGATTAACCAAAGAAATCAAACAATGTACTAATATGATCCACTTCAAGAAACGCTTCAAACTTAAAGTGTTTACAAAGTATAAAGAAGAAGAATCATGATAAACATTCTGAATTTATTTCATCCATCCATTAATTTTCAAGATAATCTTATTTATCTCACCATATGAAATATAACTTACTTCACTAATTATTATTTATTTATTTTTAATGTTATTAGTTATGGAGTATACTGTGAATAAAGTTAAAACACGAAGTGAACAAAAGTTTTAGCAACTGCCATGTAAAGGAAAAGGGGGTAGGATTAAATAAACTCTGCTTCTTCCTACTTCTTTTCAAACATGTTGAATTCAGAAACAGGAAATTGTGATGTATCATGTTGTATGCATGCATGTACGAAATAAACACAAACTTAACTCAACTCAAATGTGTTTTAAATCACAGCATGTCATGCACTGTCATAACTAGTAATGTGCAGATTGATACTGAAATATGTATACCGCCGATGCCAGATCTTTATGCTCTAATTTTAATCGATTCTTAAATCAAAATATCGTTACTTTGGCTACTCTAGTTAGTAGATGTAATGTATATCATTAAACACAAACACAGTGTAAAGGAACTAAATCACTGAGATCTTGTCTAAATGATACAAGATTGGTGGAACTACTTTTTCTTCTGCTAGGTAAGTACGTATGTGCATGCGCAGCGTCACACTGTGCTGTGCGCAGTTATTCAGTCTGTCATTAGTTTAAGAAAATGACTGGCAATCAAAATGAGTCACTCAGTATTATAAAAACTTTTATTGTAGGCTACTTGGAGACACTACATACTGAGTTGAATATACTGTAAATAAGATAATAATAAGATATTCAGTGCAGAATAACGCAATCATTTGTTTCGCTCTGTGATTTTTTTATCGTTTTAAGATGATTCCCCAATAGCAGCAACACTTGAAATGTTTTAATTTTACCAGACACTTTAGGTATATTTCCACCAAGTATCGGTATCGGATCGGCATCGCCGATACCAGTCTAATCTTTACTTAGTATCGGACCGGAAAGAAAATCAGTGTTATCGCACATAACTAGTGGTAACTATTACTAAATGTGTTTTAAATCACAGCATGGCATACACTGTACTGTACTGTATTGTACTGTACTGTACAAAGCTAGCAAGCCAGTTTACATTGACACATTTTTTTACACAATCTGGTTTAAACTCAATCCCGATTTTAAAAAAAACAACACGTTTTTGTGCGCAGGAAGTGTATATGCAAAAAGCTGAGAAATACAGTCCAACAGACACACACACACTCATGACATACATTAACAGTTAATTTCACAATGTGTACAGCTAAACAAAAGTGCCTGGGTGCATGTAACGTTAGCACATTTTAAGGCCTTCAAACAAGAAGACTGTACAGTAGTCGTAAAAGTATTTATAAAACACAATTCACAGCCAATGGCCAAGTTACCACTTACAGAGGCAGGTTTGGACAGCAAAGCAGTAAAAAACCACAAACATTTTATTACTGTATATAAATATACTTTACAAGTTATCCTGATCTGATACTGAAACCTTTAGTTAAGCAAGCTATCACACTCCAAGTGTGTGTGTGTCACTTGTATGTACTGACAAGAGAACACCGTGTCTCAGCAATAAACCTCTGTCAAATATGGAGCAACATAAAATACATCAATGATCTCTAACACGCACGCACGCACACTTCTCTAAAACACACATACACAGTCTTGCTCACTCTCTCACCTGATGGATGTGGAAGCAGTGCATCCCCTTGTTTAATGGTGGACTTTAAGTAGTCCAGAGATGCAGACTGTGAATACACAAAAGTATAAAATATTTTACAACACCTAATAAAAAGGTACAAGCGAAGGATGTCCCAATCAACATTTTTTCCTCTGATCTCAATCCAAATGTTTTTGCCTCAGATCTGATGTGATTTCGAGTTCCACTCCGATACAATAGAATTTAGAACTAACAATGTTTTATAGCAAGTAACTAAAGTAAACACAATAACACATTTTTACAAATCCTATTAAATTAAATGTAGAATTTGCTAGTATTTTTGTACATCACATGATGAATTCAATTTACGGTATTAAATGCAGTATACCATTTTTAACACAATAAAGTGAACTAAACAAAAACAAAAACTACTTTTGCCTTTGAATTTATGAACAATAAAGACTCCAAAAAATACTGATATTACACTAGGTATCAACATCTGGATCGATCACGCCTACTTTACATTGAAGCTTTAGCGGTTAACTTCTTGGGTCGTTCTGTTAAACGTGTGCGTAGCAGGGCAAACCGTTTGTTTTCCTCTAGTCTTTAAAAAAACTTAGTTTATTTTCCACCATAGTGTAGTTGCGTAGCATAGTTGAGGATTAGTATCTTAGAAGCGCCTTAGCGCTGTGGACACACAACATGTTTGCTGCAGCTTGTTCTCATATTCCAGCCGGTGTTCTGGCAAGATACGCACCTTCCTGGAATTCATGCAACTCTCTCATGTGTGTAATTAGGAATATGGAAATGTAATTGTATCACCCTGAATGTGCATTCTACACTGGAAAAACTCACAATCTCACCAAATATATTGTATATTTCTAATTTATACTCAAAATATGTTAAACTTAATACAAGTCACAATCCGCTAAATATCATTTTTTCAGTCAGACATAAGAACTTGTTTTTAGGCAAAATAATCTTCTGAGAAAAAATTACTACTTTTGAGCATCACAAGTTTGGTGTAAGAAACAAAACTTCGCAATACTAGTAAGTATAGCTAATACATTTTAATTGCTAATTTCAAGAATAAATTTAAGTTTATAAAACTTAAATATATCTAATTTAAAAAAAAATCTTACCAAGACAATTTTGACTTGTTCCATTGGCAGATTTTTTTGCTAATTACAAACAAAATTAATTTGTATTGTTTTTTTTACTCCTTTTAAGAGGGGCATTTTTTCCTGTGCATTTGAAAGAATATTGCACTTGTGTACAATGTTTCGTCATGTAAACATTGGGACAAAGCTGCGGTAAAGATCAGTTAAAAAAGGCAAATATCAGCCCCAATCCGATCCAATGATGGGCATCGGCGCATCTTTAGTACAAGCACTTGTCTTTTCAAGAGGGTAATAGTTCCTTGGATGCAAACTAAAACGTCACACACCTCATTATATGAGCATGCACATTCGCCCTATTATATACAACGAGAGGGAAAATAGCGAGTGTCTTACCGCAACATCTGCAGCACATGGTCTATAAAGAGGAAACAGACAAAACGACATTGTGAGTACATTCTACGTTTTAGTAAATGAAGACGTGACACATAGGCGATGATTCTCTACTCTCCCGTTCTAATAATAGTCTGAGAATATTTCTCAGGCTATTACGACGTGGCTGGGTGTATAAGTGTGCCAGAGTGAGAGTCAAGTGGGGTGAAACTATATTTCTTTAAACCTTTTATTCAGTACTCACCACACGCAACATGCATGCCGTAACACTGTGCAACACACAAAATGACTTTCAAGTAAACATTATAACAATGCCAACGTGGTTTACTGAATGATTGTTTTATCTTATTAGCATGTTCAATGTTGTTTCTTTAACCTTGACATGAACTTTAACTACATTTACAGTGTACACAAAGAGAAACACGCACTCACCGAGTGTGTGTCTGGCAGATGTCTCTCAGAGTGTCCAGATGTCGGGCTTCCAGACTGCTGGAGGTTCTCATACACTGACTCTCTATCAAGAAAGCACAAAAAAATACAGACATGGTAATATTACAAAAAAATAACGACATTTGCTTTACTCTAAACTTGGGCTTTGACTGATGAAAATAGACCAATTAGAGGAGACTGGGGTTTTAGTGGTTGGGCTAGAGCGATCGACAAAAAAAAAGTGCTTTCTGGAATGCATTAAAGCATATAAGCATGTAGCAGACAGCAAAAATACAATAATTATCAGAATTAGGGGGCAAATGGTACCCCTTGCCTTTGTGCATTCACACTGCAAGTAGATACATGGATATATGGACAGATAGACAGATGCTGTGTGTGTGTGTGTGTATATATGTGTTTGTATGTGTGTGTGTGTGTGTGTGTGTGTGTGTGTGTGTGTGTGTGTGTGTGTGTGTGTGTGTGTGTGTGTGCACGTGCACATTTTTACCCCACTGTTGCTGAAGAGCATTGAGGTTGTCCAAAACTCTCTGGTGATAGAGCCTCTCCAGCTGGATACACCTTAAAGCCAGCTGGTCTGAAGAGCACAAGTTAAAGGACAAACACGATGGGCAATGCAGTAATGTTTAAGTATATATATATATATATATATATATATATATATATATATATATATATATATATATATATATATATATATATATATATAACTTTCTGGACATAACTTTATACATGAGAAAACAAGGGAGAACAAAGCGAAAGTGTTGGATGAAAAGGAGGACGAAGCGCTCATGTTTATGTATATGAGCAACGAGCCATAATACAATCCTCCTTTGACATGCTTCGCTCTCTCCAACCAGCCTCCTCTATTCACACATGGAATAGATAAGCCAGCGTCCCCTTCTCTTTGACTGTTATAATCGTGTCTGGCTTTCAAAATTGTCACAATCTTTTTGTTTGCAGACACCTTTGGAAGTGAAAGTGTTGCACTTTGCCCTTTTCTGACACAATGTCAAGCAGAACAATTTTACTTTGGTAACTGTTAAACACGAACTGACGTCCAACCAAACCAATAGTTTTATAAAAACACATATTTGCACACATATTGCACCACTTATTATAAATTAGCCAACTAAGGTCTTTTGTTTACACCATGATAAGGATACAATCTTCATGCAAGACAGAGGCCTCAGCGATCTGCAGGAGGAGATAAGATTATTTAACAACAAACATTTTTTGTAGTTGATACAAAAACAGCACAGCAAAATTGAAGGATTAAACTCGGCGATGGAAAATGAAAAGTCAAAAAGGCAATGTTCATGGAAGGAAGAAAGAGCAACTCTTCAGTACAAAATAAGAAGATGCCACTAGAGGACATCTACCTCTTCTCAGCCAGTGTCAGTGTCACTTTTATGTAACTCAGCTGATCACAGAACAAGAGTGTGTGTGTTTGTGTCCATGTGTGTGTGTGTGTGCGAGCGAGCAAGCGAGAGAGAGAGAGAGAGAGAGAGAGAGAGAGAGAGAGAGAGAGAGAGAGAGAGAGGATGCAAAAAGCTGTCACATTCCTATTTAAAGGACCAGTACATCATATTTAGAGTGATCTATGGGCAATAAAAGTAAAACCAAATAAATCTATGTTCACACATATCTTGCACAATGAAATTATTGCATTGCAAATTAAGAACAATAAGTCAACAAGCCTTATGTTCCTCCACCTTGCCTATTAGGTGTCTGATCATTGCAAATCTTATTAAGTTAATCAGTGTACTGCTGTCGGCATTGGAGCTTGTACTAGCACTGGAGTTGAATTGCTGCATGATTAAGTCTCACAAAGGCAAAACAAAATGTACGCTGTACCTTTTTAACCCCCTATTACAGGCCTGGCCAACCCGCGGCTCCCGAGCCTCATGCGGCTCTTTGACTGGTTTCATGCGGCTCTTAACTCTGTTGTGAGAGTAGCGTATGTGTGTGTGTGTGGCCCTTTAAGATATGACAGCATGTGAGGTGAGTGACATCAGTGAGTGGGTGGGTGAGAAAGGTGAGGGAGCGGTAACAGTGAGTGCTGCAGGTGCTAGTAGCTTGGTGGATGGCTACCTGCAAGACACCAATAAAGTCACAAAGTTGCAACAAACCGCCGGCCTTGTCTTTCATGAATGTAGAAATATTCCAAATAACCTATTGTATACAATGTAAACATAAATAATGCCTTAAAACAAGTTAATTATATTTCAACAAAACACAGCAGATGAGCTCTCGCCCTGCACAGCTGTTTTGTGCTTTGTAGTGTCGATATGGGCTTGTAGATCTTTATTTGCCACAGATATATACCTTCCTGCTTTGCATACAGTGCATTCTGCATCCCATGTGTCACGGCCAGGACCAAAACACGGATACCTTTTCCGCAAATCATCCGTGAAGTTGCATTTACGTTTCGGCATCTCTCTTTTTTGTCCTGTCTGTCTCTCCACATCTCTTTCTTGTGTCCTGTCTGTCTCTCTACATCTCTCTCTCTCTCGCTCTCTGTCTCTGCCCCTCCCTCACGAATGCTGCTTCGTGCGCTCGCCTCCACAATTTGTTTTGTTTTTAACCCGTTCTTGACCCTGGACGTACATTGAAAATACACGCAACCCTAACTCAAAATGCCGGACATTTGAGGCATTTAAGAAACCCCACCCGGATAGCCCCGCAAGAGGACATGTCCGGGGAAAAGAGGACGTACGGTCAGTCTAACATAAGAAGAAGAAGCTGGTTTGAGTGACGTCAAACGTGTATGTGCGTGAGATCACAGTAGTAAACAATTTGTGACAAGTTCGCTCTCAAAATGGCAGGGAAAAAAGCACAGCAAAACGAAAATATGAACACAGGACATTTTTAACAGAGTGGGAGAGTTTATATTTTTTGTTGAACGTAATGGCAAGCCATTTTGCCTTATATGTCAGGCGTCATTAGTGCATTTCAAAGCTTCAAATCTTCAGCGTCACTTCAGCTCACTCCATGCTAACATCGACCAGAAGTTCTGTCCAAAATGGACAGAACTTCGCAAGCACAAGTTGGCCACTTTGAAAAGTCAGGCAGAAAAGCAGAAACAGTTTACGAAAAATGTACGAAGCACTCAGATAAATCTGGCTTAGCAGAGGTCTGTGTGTGTGTGTGTGTGTGTGTGTGTGTGTGTGTGTGTGTGTGTGTGTGTGTGTGCGTGTGTGTGTGTGGGTGTGTGTGTGATGTTGTCGGATGTGGCTCTTTGCAGTAAAAAACACAGTAAAAAAAAAGTGGCTCTTAGTCTCTGACTGGTTGGCCACCCCTGTCCTATTATGACATTCCCTGTATCAAAAGGAATATCTTGTTTGAAATGTTTCCTGCAGACTGTGAAGTGCATGTTTAAAAGATGATGCTGGTAGACAAGAGAGACCGCTTACCTGATGTAGGTCGAGTGGAAGGCGAGCATCATCGCCTCTATGGGCCAACTGCTCCAGAGAGTCCATTAGAGGAGAGGTGAGCCTTGTAGTGCAGCAAGTGGGCACTAGAGAGGAAATATTGTTTTCTGAGGGTAGAGGTCCAGTAGAGGATGAAGACTCTGTGTGCTTGGTGATGAAGGTGAGGGGCATTATTGTTTGATTATTAGAGGTAATGGAAGTATTGGGCCTTGAGGTGGATGTCATTTCAGCAGACCCGATGGTACATGGAAGTCTTTCGCAGAGCAGAGTAGAGTTTGTGAGAGGTTCTGAAGTGGATGTAAGTGAGACAAGCGCTTGTCCATCAGTGCAGCTCAGCCCAGTGTCTGAGGTTAAAGATATATGAGTAGAGAGCACAGGCCCTGTACTAGTGAAGGTCACTCCTGATGTGCTGGTTGCAAGAGGTTCAACGTTAAAGCCTCCGAAGTTCACTTCACTCTGACCCACTTCCAAAGAGCTGATGGGAGATGATTTCTCTTGGATGACAGGGGATGTAGGTTCTGGACTTGTACCAGGACTGAAAGGATTCTCCAATATGCTTCCTATTGGAGTAAAGAAGGACAAACAAAGTGTAAAAACAAGAAAACTCGCAATTTGCTATTTAAAAGTTGTCTCTTTACAAGCGTGTGGTACTTAATGTTGTCTCTTTATGTGAGCTGATTTTATAGGTTACGACAAGAGGATATATTTTTGACCGTATTTCTTAGCACTTCTACAAAATTGTAGCTGTGTCACAATTCAGGGGATGTATCCTCTGAAAGCCACAATTGCATCCTTCTTTTCTCCGTTTTCCCAGGATGCATCATGGCTATCCTTTGTTGACTCCCATATGCCATCGTTCATTGTGCGCCAATGCTCAGGCCTGACAACTATTTTTATTGTGCCGCACAAACATAGGTGTTGGCTTGCTATTCATTGAACATGATATGAAATGCTGTGGGTGGTTAACATGCATGTTAAAATTAGGGCTGTCAAAGTTAACGTGCACAAGATTAATCACAGAAAATATGTAGCATGTAACTCATTATTCAAATTAATCAAATGTAAATATTCTAATTTAAAAAATGAATAATTTGACAGTAATAGCCATCATATCCATTCTCTACCGCTTGGTAAAAATATATTACTGTACTTTGGGAACACTAAAATAGTGCCTTCTTGCCCAGTGATGTGAGGTTGTGAACATATGACACAACAAGGATGTGTCTGAAGGATTAAGTGTTCCATTTAAAAAGTGCTGGCATAGTGTTTGGAGGCTCTTACAAAGGTGGCATCTGACAAGCAATAAAGTAACTTTTAATAGCAGATCCACTATGAAATGTCTTAAACATCACAATTTCAATATTGACACCCATTGTACACGTGTGCACTCATGCAAAATGCTATTATAAGGCCTATTGCAATGCTTAATTAAACAAAGAACATCCCTAAATTGTGCTTAATTTAAATTTTTGGGACTGATGGGGATCGCAAATACACAAAAACAGGTAATAACAAGTAAGAAAAGCTGGTTTTGCATAAAATAATTCCAATTTAGGAGGTGTTTTGATATAAGAAAAAAATAAAAGCCTTGAAAATAATATAAGAAAAGTCAAATATTATCTCCAATCTTCTTTTTGTTTGTTTGTGTTACCTCTGCTTAATAATTAGATTAAATGTGCTTCCATGGCTGTATGATCTTGTCAACAAACAGGGTACTGTTTGGATGGCAGGTTTGTCACTTCAATTATTGATTTATTGTTCAATATTTCCTGCGATGAGGTGGCAACTTGTCCAAGGTGTACCCCGCCTCCCGCCCGAATGCAGCTGAGATAGGCTCCAGCACCCCCCGCGACCTCGAAAGGAACAAGCGGTAGAAAATGGATGGATGGATGGATTGATTTCCTCTGATCCTCGTAGTTACTACTGCACAGTGCAGTTTGTGTCAAGTTTTTAGGTGGTGAAAAAACATCTTTTACTGACCAGCTCCTCCACCTAAAATCTTGTTTTCTCTGTGTTGGAAGACTGAGTGTGTGAGCTCGGGGTTCCAGCCCCCCTCCACTCTGTGCATGGTGCAGGAGGGAGAAATACACACAGCTTTCAACGCACACAGAGTGATTAGTGACACTTCCGCGTCAATCACTTATCCATTTGGTTATGGTTATGATTTAAGTTTATTTCAAACATGCTGTACAGATGGGTGGAAATTTTACTCTAGTTTGATCAAATTCTGATGGATTTATCTTAAGAGCAAAATGCTAATTAAAGGGTTAAAATCTGTATTCAAACGTGTGCTACTTTTTTTTCGATACTTGCACAACGTATTTTTCGTCGCAATGCGACCAAAATGCTTGCACTGTGCGAGACGTTTGTTCCAAAGTGTCCGTACTTTGATTTTGCGGCAACAGGTGTGGTACAAATGACTGCACGGTGCAAAGTTTTTAAAAGTTCTGGAAAAGGCAGCAGCACAACAAGACCGCAACAACAAACAAAACTCCAGTTAAAATGCATCTGACTGTGGTGAAATGATTTACACCAGGTATGTATGATGAAAAAGAAGCACAATGCACAGAGCAATAATTAAAGCAGTCGCTCTGCACACAAAATGTGTGAAAGAAAAAGCCTGCCTCTATCCACTTACTAAAACTATTAAATAGTCTTCTCAATGTATGATACCACATTTATATTTACAGGAGTATTTATTTAAGACAGAAGTTTTCATTTGATTAATCTCAATGTTGGAGATTTTTTTTTTGCATGCAATATGCAATGCTACACTTTTGTTAACAGAAGTATTTTATTTAAGACAGAAGTATTGCTTTCCAGGGGAAGCTCATAATTTAATTTGTTGAAAATGCAAGTACAAGTTCATATATACTGTAAAAAGAACAACATTATTTAAATTACAATTTGCCAAGAGTGAGATGCATAGTATGCTGTGTCATTTCAAACTTCTAGTTTCTGATCAAATAAAAGAAAAACTTGTTTTGAATTAATTCTGTCATTTGTATTTAATGGTTACTTTAAAAAGTAGGGAAAAAATCAGAAATCGATTTTTTGGTGAAAAATTCTGAGATTTAATTTTTAGGCCATATGGCCCAGGCCTATCATAACATATTAAATATTTGGCAATGACCTCCGAGTTTGTGCTTGTACCGTCATCTAGTGTCTACTTTAAAGTCTGCGTGGTATAAAACGAGTAAAAATGTCAATACAGTATTTTTTTTTTCAATTTTGTGTTGAAATCATGTGCTTTTTCAGTTAAGTTTACA
The DNA here is from genome assembly GCF_033978685.3 of Nerophis lumbriciformis. Lineage (NCBI taxonomy): Eukaryota > Metazoa > Chordata > Actinopteri > Syngnathiformes > Syngnathidae > Nerophis > Nerophis lumbriciformis. Next base: position 39,777,155 of record NC_084553.2, on the reverse strand, counting down.
AAGCACACTTTAAACATTGATAACAAATTCATAAAGTTTGCATTCCGTGTTATTGAAAAAGCTGTCGCGAATACAGACATTTTAGGCCGCAACAATAACAAAAAAGCCCATGAAATCCTGGAGGGACTGCCTAATATTCAAATATTAGTCACATTTTCTGTGCTCACTATTTGGCAGTGTGCCTCAATATTGAAGAGAGGACTGCTATGTACCTGTTTCTGAATAGGAGGAGTCAGTCATGGGAGTATCTGGGGACTGGCAGTTAAGTAGGCAACTTGATGCCTCAGATTCTTCCTCCTCGTCCTTCATCACTTCATCAATGTCCTCTTCTTCTTCTTGGTATCGCTCTTTCTCTGCCTCCTGGTTGTTGTTGAAAAACGCACCGCCTCCAAATTCATTTTGTAAAGCTGAAGAATGTTCAGTCTGTGTCTCGTTGAGGTTTTGGGAAGTCAAAAGATCAGGGTGTGGCGTGTTATTGTCACAATGCTCGACCCCACCCGCCATTACTTGTGACATTATTCTGGATTCGTAGTCCAACTGACCTTTAGAAAGGGAAGGAAATAACACACAAACATGATGATAGAGTAATATAGTGTAATATATTGACTGCATACAAGTAAAACATTGAAAGAATAAACAAAGTAGTTCTAAAAGTCTGGCACTCACCACCATGATCCATCAGGCTCCACCCTCACAACCTTTGAACTTTCCACTTACTGTGGCACCAATTAGACAAAGTCTTCTTCCAGTTAGCAGAGATAAGAAGACAGAAAATGCCAGCTATGAGCGCTGTTAATGCAGAATAGTCAGATTCCCTCCATCAGTATAGGTAAAAACAAAAAAGAGGTTTGACTTCATTCCTGGTTTGCCAAACAAATCCTTCAGGCCTACAAGGGACAATCCTATGAACACCAGCACAGAGATAGAATAGAACACAAAAGTGCAAACACAACAACTGCCGAGACTTGTACAACAAGTATTAGAAAAATGCATCGTTTGTCCCGCACATTTGTATTACACGAAATCTTTACAACAAATCTGTGTTTGCTTGACAATGTAGCCCCAAAACAGCCATTCCACATTCATGCGGAACAATATGTCTTTAGCAACCCCAAATACTATCACAACCTTAAAAGAAGAAAAACACCCCCTTCATCTAAAAGCATTCATGTAAAGGTTGCAAACAGCCCCTTTAACTCTGCAAGCAACTTTTTTTAACCTTAACTGTCATCAAAGTGCAAAAAGAAGTTAACCAGTAATTGAGCAAATTTCCTTGATCAACAATGGTAAAAAAACAAAACATCAATCAAAAGCTCAAACACTTATAGCTGATTTGTGATGATGGGTGTTTTGAACTTCTTCAGACAGCAAACTAGTTGCGACTGAATCAAGTACAGTACAGTAGTGCACTTGAATTTTGCCCCAGCTGCTTTAATATCTACTAACCACTGTAAAGTAATAGTAAACTACTTGACCTTTGATCAGACATAACAGGGGAGGGTCTATTTAAGTGTGTATCAAGGAGGTGGGTCTCTTCACATTGATACTAAACACGATGACTTTGCAGTGTACATTCTGCTCTCTTTCAATTATTACACTAGGATCACTTTGACCACATTGCACTTTGTGATACTTTTCACCCGCTGTACAACAAATTACAATTGCGGTTCTCAGGCTATTTTCACGCTTTTTAGGTTTTCTTTTTGAGTATAATATTGTTTCCAAAACCATTGCTTAGTTCCCAAATTAAAACAACTTATGCTTACTTTGGTTGCCAAATGTCCAAAAATCATTGCAATATACAAGCAATCTAAGTAAAAGAAATCCATAAATCATGGTCATACAAATAAGATGAGCCTTTAGATTGCATATAAAACTTACACATATGGGAGTATATGGTACATTTTCTTAGTTGCTCCCTTGGTGAATGACAACCTCTAACCCTTGTTTCATTGATGTATTACTTACTGTATGTGGCTCATGTTTTTTTTTCATCAACAGTACCCTCATCTGTCAGTCCACCACAGAGCTGTCTGTTCCACACAACAACCAACTCTTTCTCCACAGAGTTCCATAAATAATGAAAGATATGCAAAATGGAAAGAGCTAATCAGCACACAGGATAGGAAGAAAAAAAGAGACCAGCCCGGAGACTTTGGACTGACAACATAAACATCTAAAATATGGACAGACTTAAGACTATAGCGGGGGTGTCCCAAGTGTGGCGCGGTGGACAATTTGCAGCCCGAAGCTAATTTTTTAACGGCCCGCGGCACATTCTACTAATACTACTAAACAAAACAAAACATTTTTTAAAGTTAAATAAAAGAGCAAACAGGTGAAATGTAACGAGAAAAGGTTGCAATGTTGACTCTGATAACAAAAAGCTGCCATGTAGGCAGTTTTTACTTTGAGGCAGGCAGTTTTTACTTTAAATTTGTCATTGCTCAAAAAATAATAATAAATTAAAACCAATTTTGTTTGACCTATTCATGGGCCCAATTGTTTCACAGCAAAATACAATTTTGAATTTTTTGGGGGGAAAATATTGTATATTCTCTGTGTTTGTCAGATTTTTAAAAACATTTTGTTTTTTTGACAAAAAAAGTCATAAAACAAACAAACACAAACTTATAATGGACAGATAGATCTAAAGTGGATTTAGAGACTTAAGTGTTGAAATAGAAAAACAATTATAAAGGAATGTTACACTTTTATTAGCAAAGCACTTTCCATCCCCTAGGACAGGGGTCCCCAAACTTTTTGACTTGGGGGCCGCATTGGGTTAAAAAAATTTGGCCGGGGGTCGGGCTTTGTATGTGTGTGTGTGTGTATATAATATATATATATACTGTATATATACATATACTATATATATATATATATATATATATATATACATACATACATACACACATACATACATACATATATATATATATATATATATATATATATACATACATACATATATATATACATACATACATACATACACATATATATATATATACATGTGACTTTTTTTTTTTTTTTACATTTTATGACTAGGGCCAAACTTGAGGGGAGCCCTAAAGGTAAAAAAAAAAAAAAAAAAAGATATATTGTTTTGGTTTTGAAAAGGAAAAACATCAAAATGGCCTCCGCATGCTTTGATTTCTCAAGTGTGTGGTCTTCAGAGGAAAACGTTTGGACACTCCTGGACTACAGTATACACACTTAGCTAAGACTCTTCAATACCATTATTAGTAGGGGTGTGGGGAAAAAATCGATTGAAATTCGAATCGCGATTCTCATGTTGTGCTATTCAGAATCGATTCTCATTTTGAAAAAAACGATTTTTTAAATTTTATTTATTTATTTTTATTTATCAATCCAACAAAACAATACACAGCAATACCATAACAATGCAATCCAATTCCAAAACCAAACCCGACCCATCAACACTCAGAACTGCAATAAACAGAGCAATTGAGAGGAGACACAAACACAACACACAACAAACCAAAAGTAGTGAAACAAAAATGAATATTATGAACAACAGTATCAACATTAATTACAATTTCAACATAGCAGTGATTAAAAATCCCTCATTGACATTATCATTAGACATGTATATATATATATATATATATATATATTAAAAAAAGTGTCACAGTGGCTTACACTTGCATCGCATCTCATAAGCTTGACAACACACTGTGTCCAATATTTTCACAAAGATAAAATAAGTCATATTTTTGGTTCATTTAATAGTTAAAACAAATTTACATTATTGCAATCAGTTGATAAAACATAATTATAAAAGTTTTTTACAAAAATCTACTACTCTGCTTGCATGTCAGCAGACTGGGGTAGATCCTGCTAAAATCCTATGTATTGAATGAATAGAGAATCGTTTTGAATCGGGGAAAAAAATCGTTTTTAAATCGAGAATCGTGTTGAATTGAAAAAAAAAAATCGATTTTGAATCGAATCGTGACCCCAAGAATCGATATTGGATCGAATCGTGGGACACCCAAAGATTCACAGCCCTAATTATTAGCAACACTCAAAGGGACATCCAAAGTTAACAATGTAAAAATTATACTCTCACTAAGAAAATGATTCATTATTTGAGAGTTGCAGCAGTGATGTATAACCGAAATCAATCAAAAAACTAAATATTAGAATACCTTCTGTTTGCAAAGACACCATCTTTGATTCAGCTTTTGCATTAGCTCTTGATAGTTCAGGTGTACGTAATGAAGTGTCCTTTAGTCTGTTTATCGCTATATCTATTCAGACCAATGTAAGTCCACGGTGTGCAGTTAACCCAGCTCTCTTGTCGGTTCAGTACAAGGCTTTTAGGGTCGGTGACAGCGAGCACATAGTTGGTTAACAGCTCAACCCAGTTAGCTCATGTGATGCTAACAAGGTGAGCCGTTTAAAAGGTGTTAGCTAGCTAAACAACATGCTACATGTAAAAAAGAAAATATCGTTTACGTTACACTAATGAGCAGTACCGTAACATTATCAGTTCTAAAAACGTGCTAACTAAAACATTGTGTTACCATATTTCAAGACATTTTCAAATAACTACTTAAATTACAAATGGAGCTCCCGTCAACTGCTAACGTTAGCATGCCGATAGCGTCCACATCTGCTCACACCACCACAGAGAACCTTTACTCTTCCGTGATATTCTCATGCTTTACCTTTGCCTTACTTTTCGTTAACTCCAAAACAGGCTTCTTTCTCATCACTGGTAAGGTGATCCAACAGCAACATTGGCTGCCACTGGCAAGGTTGGCGAAAAGGTGACAGGCTGTCAGCCACTGGCGTGTCGAGTGACACCTTGCTTGACGATGTTGTGGCAGTGACAGCCATCGGCCAATAGGGGCGCTGTTGCGACTACATTACAGAGTGTCTCTGCCGTCATCTTCAGGCTTCACGTTGTCATTGCGTAAAGATAAAACCTCACCATGTACAATCCTGAACAAAATCTTATTACAAGGAGGACAACACAAAGTACAAGTACTTTATGTGCATTTCTATTTGTAATTTGATGCTCTATTCGAAATTTGGTTGCAATTTACTAGCGCAAAATAATATATATAACATATACCCGGTATCCGTAAACGTGGATGCATATGCAAAAGTGCAATATATCTATCTGTACAGTAAATCCATTTACATCTGCACCTTATTGCTCTTTTATCCTGCACTACAACGAAATTTCGTTCTTATCTGTGCTGTAAAGTTCAAATTTGAATGACAATAAAAAGGAAGTCTAAGTCAAAATACAATCCTAATACTTGACATTTTCAGGATTTGGTTCAGGAGCGCGTTTAACCAAATAGTTCTTAAAGGTCTTCTAAACAAACTTGAAATAAATCAAAACGGTTTATTTCATTTAATATATTATTTCTATGTCAAACATTGTATGAGAAAACATGTTTATCTAGTCAGAAAATATAAAAGAGTGGTGTATTAAACAATCTGCTTGAAAGTTGCATTGTTGCACAATTTAACTGTAAATATCGACAAAGGCAAACATTAAAATAAAGACATTACATATTAAAACAGTGAGACATGTTTCACTATGAGCTCCAAATCTCTGCTGAACTGTCATTTAGTTCTTTTACAAAGACAAAGTTGCACACATTTGATGACCTTATGATGCTGCCCATGTTTTTAGCATCACAATCAATTGAATCATGAAAAAGACTACATAATGGAAATGAAAAGTTAAAACAAAAACAAAAACATAAGCGCTCAGTACTTCCGCTGCGTACATGTCCATACATAACTTACCTTTTTTTTATATTTAATTTCCAGATTAGAATACACAAATTGTATGGTTGATTGTTCACGTGATGATAGTGTCTGGTATATTATGAACATGTCAGCTCGACTTCTCTATCTGTGTGTTTTCCATGATCTCGTCATAAAGCCAGCTTTGAGCGAACTCTTGGCTCTTGTCCATCAATTGGAAAAGTTGAAGATATTGATGTGGGAAAACTTGACCCGTCAGGATGTCCATGCCTAGTGCCAGCTCTGACAACAACTTACTTCCACTGTCGGGTGACCAGAGACTAAAAAAAAAAAAATTTAAAAAAAAGGTTAGAAAAACAGAATTAATACAATTTCTACCAGTATGAACTGTGTCATGGATCTATTCAGCTTGAGTACATCATAATGATTAATTCAAAGTGTGATTCTCAATATCTACCGTATTTTTCGCACTATAAGCCACACCAACTAAATATTAGAAGAATTGTATTTTTCATACATTAGCCGTGCCAGACTTTAGGCCACAGATATATTGTACATTGTAAAATAAGATATTTACGTATAAATATTTTGTAAATTTGTATTTACATATCTTAATTGTTTCCAAACGGTGCCCGACGGTAAAATGGCTGATCAAACAAAACATAAAAGTCATTGATGTCTTCAATCATCCTTTTTGAGATAAAAAATCTTGTCTCAATTTCCAAAAAGGTTCAAGATGTTTATCAGGATTCTTCTTCCTTTCACTTTGAACAGTTTCTTATAGTGGATCATTTTAGCCCATGGTTTGATTTATTTGCTTAATCCATTCCATAATTTACACTTCAGCGAAGGAAAAATCGAACTAGCAGCACCTTTGTATAAACCGAAAGATTCAAAGCTTGGGAAAAAAAGTAGCGCCTTACAGTCCCAAAATGCCGATATATACAGTATTTACTTTATATGCCTAATTCATCATTTCATAGTCTAATAAGAGTCAATTCTAATTCTCGCTCAAATCATCTAAAATTTTAGCAAGATGTGTAAAAACTAGGGCTGTCAAAAAAAAGTAAAAAATTAACTAAAATAAAATTATCACATTAAGCATATACACAGATAAATGACACAATTTATTTTGACTGTACATAAGTGAGTAATATGACAGTCATGATTAATCCAAATTCAATAGTGTGATTGATCTGATTTTAAAAATGTATCATTTGACAGCATTATTTAAAACCATATTTTTTGTTTTACTTGCAATAATAAAGGCATTTTGTGTGTAGAATTGGCTCAAACATAGTCAAGAGTGTGACATATGTTATATAATGTATATGGTTGAATATAAAATTGGAATCTACAAAACCAGTGAAGTTGGCACGTTGTGTAAATCGTAAATAAAAACAGAATACAATGATTTGCAAATCCTTTTCAACTTATATTACATTTTTAAACAAACAACATAACAAGATCACCATTGGTGATATTATGATACCATTAGTGCAGGGGTGTCAAACTTGTTTTCATTGAGATCCACATTGCAATTATGGCTGCCAAAGAGGGTAATAGTGACTATATATATATATAAATGTAGATGGATTTGCTTCATGATATTACATGATTGCCTATGCATTAGATTATTATTATTATTATTATTATTCTCAGCTGCATTCGGGCGGAAGGCGGGGTACACCCTGGACAAGTCCTTTTATAAATGTATATTTTTTCTTAAGTACACTGTAAAAAAAAACTAGATTTTACAGTAAAGAAAACTAGAACTTAAGTCGCTAGAACTTTATCATAAAATTTACAGTGTTTTTCTAACAGCATATTTACTGTAAATGGAAAAACGGACCAGTTTTAAATATAAAAATAGGTAACTGAGCTGCCAGTTTACTGTAAAATCTACAGTTGTTTTTTTCTACAGTGTGTTACTGCAAATGGGGGGGGGGGAAATTGCACAGGTTGTTGTTTTTTTTTACAGTAAAATTCTGGCAACCGAGCTGCCAGTTTTTACCGTAAAATGTATTGTCATTTTTTAGTGTACATTTTGATGAATTTATGATTTGAAATCATAAGTCATGCAGATTTTTAAGTATTAATTTTAATTAAAAAAAATAAATGTTTAGAATGTATGCTGAATTATTTGTTGCATTATTGGATATATTAAAGTTTGTTGTTTAAAATGTATATACAGGTAAAAGCCAGTAAATTAGAATATTTTGAAAAACTTGATTTATTTCAGTAATTGCATTCAAAAGGTGTAACTTGTACATCATATTTATTCATTGCATACAGACTGATGCATTCAAATGTTTATTTCATTTAATTTTGATGATTTGAAGTGGCAACAAATGAAAATCCAAAATTCCGTGTGTCACAAAATTAGAATATTACTTAAGGCTAATACAAAAAAGGGATTTTTAGAAATGTTGGCCAACTGAAAAGTATGAAAATGGAAAATATGAGCATGTACAATACTCAATACTTGGTTGGAGCTCCTTTTGCCTCAATTACTGCGTTAATGCGGCGTGGCATGGAGTCGATGAGTTTCTGGCACTGCTCAGGTGTTATGAGAGCCCAGGTTGCTCTGATAGTGGCCTTCAACTCTTCTGCGTTTTTGGGTCTGGCATTCTGCATCTTCCTTTTCACAATACCCCACAGATTTTCTATGGGGCTAAGGTCAGGGGAGTTGGCGGGCCAATTTAGAACAGAAATACCATTGTCCGTAAACCAGGCACGGGTAGATTTTGCGCTTTGTGCAGGCGCCAAGTCCTGTTGGAACTTGAAATCTCTATCTCCATAGAGCAGGTCAGCAGCAGGAAGCATGAAGTGCTCTAAAACTTGCTGGTAGACGGCTGCGTTGACCCTGGATCTCAGGAAACAGAGTGGACCGACACCAGCAGATGACATGGCACCCCAAACCATCACTGATGGTGGAAACTTTACACTAGACTTCAGGCAACGTGGATCCTGTGCCTCTCCTGTCTTCCTCCAGACTCTGGGACCTCGATTTCCAAAGGAAATGCAAAATTTGCATGGTTGGGTGATGGTTTGGGGTGCCATGTCATCTGCTGGTGTCGGTCCACTCTGTTTCCTGAGATCCAGGGTCAACGCAGCCGTCTACCAGCAAGTTTTAGAGCACTTCATGCTTCCTGCTGCTGACCTGCTCTATGGAGATGGAGATTTCAAGTTCCAACAGGACTTGGCGCCTGCACACAGCGCAAAATCTACCCGTGCCTGGTTTACGGACCATGATATTTCTGTTCTAAATTGGCCCGCCAACTCCCCTGACCTTAGCCCCATAGAAAATCTGTGGGGTATTGTGAAAAGGAAGATGCAGAATGCCAGACCCAAAAACGCAGAAGAGTTGAAGGCCACTATCAGAGCAACCTGGGCTCTCATAACACCTGAGCAGTGCCAGAAACTCATCGACTCCATGCCACGCCGCATTAACGCAGTAATTGAGGCAAAAGGAGCTCCAACCAAGTATTGAGTATTGTACATGCTCATATTTTTCATTTTCATACTTTTCAGTTGGCCAACATTTCTAAAAATCCCTTTTTTGTATTAGCCTTAAGTAATATTCTAATTTTGTGACACACGGAATTTTGGATTTTCATTTGTTGCCACTTCAAATCATCAAAATTAAATGAAATAAACATTTGAATGCATCGGTCTGTGTGCAATGAATAAATATAATGTACAAGTTACACCTTTTGAATGCAATTACTGAAATAAATCAAGTTTTTCAAAATATTCTAATTTACTGGCTTTTACCTGTATATATGTATGTGTATATGTATACATATAAACATACATACAGTATATACATACATACATATATATGTACATAGTACATACATACATGTATATGTACATACATACATACATACAGGTAAAAGCCAGTAAATTAGAATATTTTGAAAAACTTGATTTATTTCAGTAATTGCATTCAAAAGGTGTAACTTGTACATTATATTTATTCATTGCACACAGACTGATGCATTCAAATGTTTATTTCATTTAATTTTGATGATTTGAAGTGGCAACAAATGAAAATCCAAAATTCCGTGTGTCACAAAATTAGAATATTACTTAAGGCTAATACAAAAAAGGGATTTTTAGAAATGTTGGCCAACTGAAAAGTATGAAAATGAAAAATATGAGCATGTACAATACTCAATACTTGGTTGGAGCTCCTTTTGCCTCAATTACTGCGTTAATGCGGCGTGGCATGGAGTCGATGAGTTTCTGGCACTGCTCAGGTGTTATGAGAGCCCAGGTTGCTCTGATAGTGGCCTTCAACTCTTCTGCGTTTTTGGGTCTGGCATTCTGCATCTTCCTTTTCACAATACCCCACAGATTTTCTATGGGGCTAAGGTCAGGGGAGTTGGCGGGCCAATTTAGAACAGAAATACCATGGTCCGTAAACCAGGCACGGGTAGATTTTGCGCTGTGTGCAGGCGCCAAGTCCTGTTGGAACTTGAAATCTCTATCTCCATAGAGCAGGTCAGCAGCAGGAAGCATGAAGTGCTCTAAAACTTGCTGGTAGACGGCTGCGTTGACCCTGGATCTCAGGAAACAGAGTGGACCGACACCAGCAGATGACATGGCACCCCAAACCATCACTGATGGTGGAAACTTTACACTAGACTTCAGGCAACGTGGATCCTGTGCCTCTCCTGTCTTCCTCCAGACTCTGGGACCTCGATTTCCAAAGGAAATGCAAAATTTGCATGGTTGGGTGATGGTTTGGGGTGCCATGTCATCTGCTGGTGTCGGTCCACTCTGTTTCCTGAGATCCAGGGTCAACGCAGCCGTCTACCAGCAAGTTTTAGAGCACTTCATGCTTCCTGCTGCTGACCTGCTCTATGGAGATGGAGATTTCAAGTTCCAACAGGACTTGGCGCCTGCACACAGCGCAAAATCTACCCGTGCCTGGTTTACGGACCATGGTATTTCTGTTCTAAATTGGCCCGCCAACTCCCCTGACCTTAGCCCCATAGAAAATCTGTGGGGTATTGTGAAAAGGAAGATGCAGAATGCCAGACCCAAAAACGCAGAAGAGTTGAAGGCCACTATCAGAGCAACCTGGGCTCTCATAACACCTGAGCAGTGCCAGAAACTCATCGACTCCATGCCACGCCGCATTAATGCAGTAATTGAGGCAAAAGGAGCTCCAACCAAGTATTGAGTATTGTACATGCTCATATTTTTCATTTTCATACTTTTCAGTTGGCCAACATTTCTAGAAATCCCTTTTTTGTATTAGCCTTAAGTAATATTCTAATTTTGTGACACACGGAATTTTGGATTTTCATTTGTTGCCACTTCAAATCATCAAAATTAAATGAAATAAACATTTGAATGCATCAGTCTGTGTGCAATGAATAAATATAATGTACAAGTTACACCTTTTGAATGCAATTACTGAAATAAATCAAGTTTTTCAAAATATTCTAATTTACTGGCTTTTACCTGTATATATATATATATATATATATATATATATATATATATATATATACACACACACACACATACATATATTTATTTATTCACATAAACATATACCGGTATATATATATATACACATACATGCATACATATATATACATATACACACATATATATATACATTATATATATATATATATACACACACACACATATATATATATATATATATACACACACACACATATACGGTATATATATATACACACATATACATATACACACATATATATACACATATATGTATATATTTGACGCATGTGCATTTATGGTTTATCAGAACTAGGGTTGCAAAATTCTGGGAATATTCAAAGTTGGAAACTTTCCATGGGAATTAACGGGAATATATGGGAATTAACAGGAATTAATGGTAAATTAATGAGAATAAACATTGAATGCAACATGCTAGATCTTGCAGCATGATTATTAGCTAAAACAACCTGATTTAATGCAAATTCAGTAGAATTTCAACCCTGCACAGTGCATTCTTCCATCACATGCACAGATAACTCCCAGCATGCTACACACTACAGCAGGGCTATTGAGGCCACACTAGTATTTGAGCCCAAGAACTTCATCCAGTCAGGTAAATTTTGATGATATTATTGGGGTAAATATATTTGATCTATGGTATTTAAGTTTAATAGAGGTGTAATTGCTTGTTACTGTATGACTGTAGACTACTCCAGCAGACTTCCACTCAAGCTAGCTAGCTGTTCCTGTAATTGTTAAATGATTTTGGTGCCAATATCTCTAGCTAGCTAGGTTTATGTACCACCAGTCTCATAATGAACCGAAAATATTTATCCGTTAGCCGTGATGCTAATTCTCTCTATGTTAAATCCCATTAATTTATGCTAACAACGTTAGCGATCCAAATTTACCTTTTTTGTGATCTGTAAAGTTGAACTAGCAAATACTATATCAAACGTGTAGTTTCCTCTGCCTTCCTAGCCATTCTGTTTTCATACAATAATGTAAGTTATAGTTTGATTTAGCATGCTGATTGAGTTTTCATTTATTAATCTAGCCTATTTCTATTCATTTGTCCATCAGTAAAATATTTGTAAAGACTACTCCAATTGTTTAGCTGACTATATCTGTGTGTGGCATTGCATTACTGTTTTACAAGAATAAATCAATACAAACAGAATAATGCCACGTACACCATCTGATGTGTGGAGACATTTCACCCCGACCAATGTAGGCGGAAAGGCTGTGTACATTTGCAAATACTGTGCAAAGAGCTACGTCAAAAATGCCACAAAGATGCAGCATCAAATAGACAAGTGCCCAATGATATATAATTTCCCATTAATTCCCATATATTCCCATGGACGGTGTCCAACTTTGAATAATCAAAAAATGGTCAATATTTCCAAACTTCCCGAGCTTAACTTCCCGTGGTAAATTTCCGGAAATTTACTGGAAACTTTCCACCCCTTTGCAACCTTAAACAGAACACATTTATTTCTTAAACTGTCTATATTATACACAATTAGGTTTATGCAATAAAAAAAGTTTTCACTCATGTATGAACGCGTGCACACACAAAAACAGTCCAAGAGATGCAATTAACAATTTGCAGTCATGTTATGATGGAATATACATTCAATGCATACTTGCCAACCCTCACGATTTTTCCGGGAGACTCCCGAATTTCAGTGCCCCTCCCGAAAATCTCCCGGGGCAACCATTCTCCCGATTTTCACCCGGACAACAATATTGAGGGCGTGCCTTGATGGCACTGCCTTTAGCGTCCTCTACAACCTGTCGTCGCGTCCGCTTTTTCTCCATACAAACAGAGTGCCGGCCCATTTACACCTTGTATGCATGCGGCTTCTACAGACACACGTAAGTGTCTGCAAGACATACTTGAGCAACAGCCATACAGGTCACACTGAGGGTGGCAATATAAACAATTTTAACACTGTTACAAATATGCGCCACACTGTGAACCCACACCAAACAAGAATGACAAACACATTTCGGGAGAACATCCACACCGTAACACAACTTGAACACAACAGAACAAATACCCAGAACCCCTTGCAGCCCTAACTCTTCCGGGACACTACACTATACACCCCCCGCTAGCACCAAACCCCCCCCCCCCCCATCTCCCGAATTCGGAGGTCTCAAGGTTGGCAAGTATGATTCAATGACCGCTAACACTATCTAAATCTCTATCATTAGCCAACAACACCCAAAGCGAATGCGTGTGCATGTGTTGCGTATGTACATAGTAACGTCAGTATGTCCTATAGAAGCCATTAGAGAGCGGGATATAATAGAACACTTTAAATACATTGGAAAGTTAGCCCCTTTAATTTTGTTTCCCTGACATGTATGGTTGTCATATGTTAATATTTGTAATTATCATTTTTAGGAACAGTTTGTATAGGTGCATACTACATTGTATGTCAAGTTTAGGTCGGGGGTCAGCAACCCGCAGCTCTTTAGCGCCGCCCTAGTGGCTCCCTGGACCTCTTTCAGAAATGTATGAAAATGGAAAAAGATGAAGAAAAAAAAAATATATAAATATATATATCTTTGTCTTAATATATTTTCTGTAAGAGAACAAACACGACACAAACCTTCCTAATTGTTGGAAATCCCACTGTTTATGTTATACATGCTTCACTGATGAGTATTTGGCAAGCACCGTTTTGTCCTACTAATTTCAGCAATCCTTGAACTCATCGTAGTTTGTTTAAATGTGCAACTTTTTCCGACGCTGCTACAGAAAGACGTGTTTTATGCCACTCCTTTGTTTAATTTTGTCCACCAAACAATTTATACTGTGTGAATAATGCACAAAGGCAAGCTTTGTTGATGTTATTGACTTGGGTGGAGCGCTAATCAGGCATATTTGGTCAGTGCATGACTGCAAGATAATCAATGCTAACATGCTATTTAGGCTAGCTGTATGTACATATTGAATCATTATGCCTCGTTTGTAGGTATATTTGAGCTCATTTAATTTCCTTTACTTACGTCCTCTTTGTATTTAATTTATATTTGCATGTCTCATGATACATTATCTGTAAGTAATATTGGCTGCATATCTGATAGTTGTTTGTGTGCCATGTTGTTCCAGACCACAGCAAACGTTACCCAGCTTGCAAAGATTGTAATAAATCCATTAGAAGAAGACATCCTTCTGTTTCCTTTAACTTGGACACACACATCTATACCTTTGGCCATTCTAATACAGTCATTTCCAGGAGTTATCTCATCCTGTGAGAAGCCTCCATTTTACTAATGATTTACAATGTTGCAAAAATGTGTACAATAAAAATTATTTGCGTCAGCCTTTGATAGTAGGCTAATATAGCTAATACAGACACCTACATCATGCGTTGCCTTCATTATAACAATGATATAAGGCATTTAATTTTTTGCAGCTCCAGACATTTTTTTTATTTTTGGCCCAATATGGTTTTTTCAACATTTTGGGTTGCCGACCCCTGGTTTAGGTGAAGCAAAAGGTTTCCTCAACACACAAAAAACATATTTCTTCCATTACATTTAATTCAACTTCTTATCTTTTGCCACTTTCTCAACTAAAAATGCACTTCAGCTACGGTATAAATATTTTTAGACTTTAACATTGTAGTATGTGTGTACTGTATATACTATGTTTTGATTAAGCTGCTGTGATATACATTTTACATCCTTGCCAGGATTAATAAAGGCTGTCTATTTCGTATATTGTAATTGTGTGTGAGAGCTTACTTTAGCCTGTCAATGAGTTTGACCCTCCTCTTTGCCAGACACTGTTTAATCATAACCATTAGAGTGCGGGCGTTAGCTGGTGTGAGGCCGCCAGAGAACAGATTGGCCCGTGGAGTCAGACGAACCAGGCACATGTGATCATTGGGAAGCTGAGAAGAGAGAGTTTGGTAAAAGCTGAACTATATTAAAAGCATATATTTAAATCAAGTTTACAATGCCATTGTTTGGTCTTCTCTAATTACCATGCCTTTAGGAGGAGATGACTGTTTGGATGACACAAATGACTTCCAGGGAACCTGCAGACACAAATGGATGACACATACCTCAGTCATACTTTTGTAGGCTTGATTTTATTAAGTACCAACCATAAGTATTACTATGAATTGATTAACGTGGACGTGAAATATTGACGTGAAAAACTTATTCGGGTGTTACCATTTAGTTGTCAATTGTACGGAATATGTACTGTACTGTGCAATCTACTAATAAAAAAGTTTCAAGCAAATGTTAATCCAAACAAACGTAGTGGTACTGAAACAGATCACCATAAATGCATTTAAAAATGTGCCATCACAACAGTATATGTAGACATTTACGTTTCACAACATCAGGCCCCTGCGCAAAAGAAAGAGCAGATACGGTTTGAAGAAAAATATAACATGTATTATTGTGAGGGTTGACTGTGAAAGTGTAGAACTGTAGCTGAATGAGGGATGTTTTGAACATTTCCACAAAGAGCGTTTTTGTGCAAAAGGCAACATGTATTGTACATCTAGCGTATCAAGACGGTATGTAGTACTCTGTTGTGTGAGTGCATACTCCTGTAAAACTGCAACTTTTGCCAAATTTCTGTACCTTGTGAAGCAGCTCAATATCACAGGCTATCTGCCACAAGACACAGCCAGGTCTGTAAAGGTGCATTTTACCTGGAAGTGTCACCATAGTCTGACAGAAGAATAATAACAGTTGTCAATGAAACAAATAGAAACATACAGTCTGCCCAAATCAAATACATACATTGTAAGGATGTACAAAAATCAAATGAACATTTCAGATCACATTATTAGTTTCACGGTATTGTTGAATATGTAAAAAAAAAAAAAAAAAAAAGTGCACTGAAAACTTTTAACCAAGTTTTCTTTAAAAACATAATTAAACAAATAAATATACAATATACTTTCTTGGCAGGATGAAAAACAAGTGTTTTAATGATAAAACCAGTGTTCCACATCTGGATTATGTGACATCATGCAGGTTCATTCCCTGTTGTAGACACCTCCGCATCATATACCTCCGAATATCGATCGATCACTCGGTCATAGCTGCAAACTTACCGGAGTTTGTGCTGGGAAACTAGCAAACACATTGGCTAGATACAGTATGGACTTTGACAAGCAAAAAGACATCGCTAAAGCTAGAATTTTGTCAAGTAATTTAAGCAGAACTATTTAACTAAATAACCAGTGGGCCATCTCTATGACTAGTGTTTTTATAAGTGGGTTCTTAAGAACATTCTCAGGTATTACATTACATGTCCAAAAAAAGGTCTGCTCCCTGATCCTTCGCTTTCTGCTCAGTGGCCTTGTGATTAGAGTGTCCGCCCTGAGATTGGTAGGTCGTGAGTTGAAAACCCGGCCGAGTCATACCAAAGACTATAAAAATGGGACCCATTACCTCCCTGCTTGGCACTCAGTATCAAGGGTTGGAATTGGGGGTTAAATCACCAAAATGATTCCCGAGCGTGGCCACAGCTGCTGCTCACTGCTACCCTCAACTCCCAGGGAGTGGAACAAGTGGATGGGTCAAATGCAGAGAGTCATTTCACCACACCTCGTGGGTGTGTGACTATCAGTGGTACTTTAACTTTCTGAAAATATGAACCCCAATTCAGTTGAATAGGGGAACTACACTTTTTGGGGGAATTTTGCCTTCAAAATCCTTATGTGAGACAAAAACACACCTCTTTATCTTAAGCTAGATCGGGGACGGCGTGGCGAAGTTGGTAGAGTGGCCGTGCCAGCAATCGGGGTGTTGCTGGTTACTGGGGTTCAATCCCCACCTTCTACAATCCTAGTCACGTCCGTTGTGTCCTTGGGCAAGACACTTCACCCCTTGCTCCTGATGGCTGCTGGTTAGCGCCTTGCATGGCAGCTCCCGCCATCAGTGTGTGAATGGGTGAATGTGGTAATACTGTCAAAGCGCTTTGAGTACCTTGAAGGTAGAAAAGCGCTATACAAGTATAACCCATTAATCATTTAGATGCAGGTAACAATGCAGGTAATGGCGATTCGATCTATTTTGCCAAAAATGCCCTCTAAAAAACATCCGAAAACCTCCATCAACGTTTTATATACATGCTGTCAGTATTGTATGTATGAAAAATAGTAACAAGCACATTCATAACACAATGTAATATTTACCGTATTTTGTTCATTTTAAGCATTGCTGGAACTTAAATTTTTGGGCGCATTGATTTACAGAGCACATCGCAACGTTTGCCACTTCCTTCAACGTCAACAACTACTATTACTACAAATCATGTCAGACTTCCTGAGAGCCAACGACTACTTTGGGACAAATGAAGATCCGGAACGTTATGTTCTTGAGCCTGAATATAAGGAAGATGGCCTTCAAGTTTTACAAGCTGTGTGCTAAGCAGATCCAGCACGAGTGAAACACTAAGCATGATGTAGCAGTATTGCTAAGTTCTAAGCAAGAATCTCAAACTACAAACATAAAATAATAGTTATTCCTAACAATGTACTACACTGGGATGCCGACTGATGGGATGTGTATATCTTTCAACACAAAACTTATGTTACCCGTTTGGATGTAGAATTCATCAAAATCCTCACTACTCAGGTCAAAAAAAAGGGTGGGAGTTACAAGCATTTTCAGAGTGATGTCTTTGGGTCTAAGCTAAATTTCAAAGTTGACCAGCTTCTATGCTTTTGGCCACAACCTTTTGCTGTGTAAGTGTGAGGCATACTTTATAATCTAGCACCAAGTCAGAGTTTATGCAGCAGCTCAGCTTGTCAATAGCCACAGTAGTTACCCTCTTGAACAAGGCAGTATGTTACTAAAAATAGTTCCTCTGCATTTGCTCTTACAAAAACTGTGTTGCTAATAATTGGTTACCGGTAATATGTAGGTCACGTCATGTACATGGGAGTATTTTTGGCGTTTTTTGGATGTTTTTTGGAGAGCTTTTAGCTAAATGGAGGATGGAGTAAATAAGCTCTTTCTTTTTCTCTATGCTCTTGTTGTGGGGCAGACTGGCTTGTACATGCATATGCATCCTCCGCTGTTGACATTTTTAATACAAAGTTGCTTATATCTGTCAGTGGACTAGCTATGGAAGGGCTAAAAACTACAACAACGATGACGGGGAAAAGAAGCAGTAAAAGTGGAGCCACGTAAATTAGACAGCACACAAAACGATGCATCCTGAAGAGACAACCAGAAAGCGGATGAAAACAATCTGTAAAATATAAAATATGCAGAATTTTGATCAAAGAACCACCATTACATGTTATGTAGACCACAAGGAAGTGCTTTAAATGTGGAAAAAACGCTAACATGACCCATTTAATTCTACTGCATGGCTGATTCAAGCATTTTAATGTAGCTGCAAAAAAATATTTAAAAAAATCCAATTTACTTGTGGTCGTCACAAGTAAATTTGGAAGGGGATCTACGGGGTTGCAAACAGCAAATGTTGGCAGCTTTGCGCTAAGACAGCACAGTCTATAGGTTAAATGTGCACAATTGAATAGCTTAGTTTATCAGAAAGCAATGTGTTTATACCAGTTTATATTGGGGTATGTCGTTTCTGGGATAAGACGGTAATGTCTTTATTTATGTTAGCATTTAAGCTTGCTTCTCAATGAAATAAGCGGTGTCACTGGTCCAAGTGTGATTATCAATCACAGTTTTACTATATATATATATTTTTTTACACAAAAGGTTGTATGCTTTCACATTACTTTTGAACGGAAGTAAACAAAGCATTGGGTCACCAAACCATTATGGCTACTGTGCAGCAAGCAGAGTACGCAAGGGGCCTAGATCTTAGCAATAAAAGCAGATATGACCAAAAAAAATAAATCTAACTATGCAACGGAATCTATCCCTGGACTTGATTCAAGTAAGATTTGTCGAGTGATCCCAGGGCTTATCCGTCGGCCACATTCACAGACATATCGAACTATCTGGTGCTCCAGACATCATTCTACACAACAAAACATGAAAACTTGGAAAAGCATGGAGGTCTTCAACTTCTTTGTGTGTGGCTAGTTAAAGGAAATTGGCATCGTTTTAGCTCGGGTATGGTTGCATTTCATGATTTAACGTCAAGCTGAAAGTTTAATTTATCATTGCTGCCTTTGGTAAAAGCTTAACTCTTTTAGGTTTTGCTCACATTTGCGAAACACTTGTAGCATAAATGTGTTTTAAGAACTTCGAAACAAGATAAATACAAATAATATTAGGATAATACTTAGATGGGAAATACTAAACGTTAAAAGTACAGTGTATCAAACAAACCTTTAACAAAGTGATCACTGCAAACTTGTACGTTCGACTCTGCTCCCTTGCTTTTCTCGTTGTCTTTTGTAAAATCTTGCACTCTTTCGCCTTTCTTGATTACCTCTCGAGGAAATCTGAAGAAACTTATATCCTTTTCGAAATTTGAACGGTTCCAAAAGCCTAAAATAACGCAAGCATGGGCCGTTTTTCTTTGAGAAAGGCAAAATGACACCCAGAAAGCTATGACAACAGACGCTCGCTGGACCGCCACTTCGAGTATCACATATTTAATGAGCCGGAATACAACCTAAAACATTACTGTCCATCGGGAATTTTACCGCGGTTTTATCATTAATATCATTTATTGTTACATCCCTAGTTGCAAGCATTACGAAAATGTCAATATGAAAATGCAGTATAGTCTTCTTACCAAGTATTCCTTCTCACTAATAAAGAGATTGAGCTCCACCCTTCCGTATCTGTAGAAGGACAGCTGTTCAAATAGGCTATAAACAAACTTCAGCAGGTTGGAACGCTCAAGACGCTGAGGCAGGATGCCCACAACCTTCACTGGGATGTCTAACGAGATACAAATAAAATATATAAATGACAGGGTAATAAGATTTAATTATTTGTGTTTACCCACCATCCATCCAGTTGGCCTTTGTTATTCCCAGTTCTGAGAATAGTCTCTCAGAGGATAAGACAGGTGGCTTGTAGTTTCCATCCAAGCCAGCATCCAGTTTAAAGAAGTCACAATGAACCACTTTCAGCCGGCCATCAACTTGGCATTCCAACTCCTGATGTGACGAAACATTGGAATTCATCAACACTTAAGCATCAAAGAAGGAATGCCACGATGAAAAGTTTGAGATTTGTTACCTGCAGATCAGTAAGGAAGATCTTGTTTGGCTCAAGAGCCACAACACTTTGAGCTCCGGCATTAAGCAGTGTCTTAGTCAACACCCCGGGACCTAAATGGCACAGAGATTAAGAAAATAATACAGAAACTCTGAAACAAGAGACTGATGGACTTGTATGCTGAACAAGCACTACCTGGGTGACAATCAAAGATAATAGTCTTGTCATTGTGTAGGTCAGGTCCGAGATGGTCCGCTACGAGTGTAGCCAAGTCTGGGTCCACTAAGAAGCGTCTGCTTATTTTACAGGTGCGAGCACGGCGAACATTCTCCTGAACCTCACCAAGATCCAGGGAGTCAAAATGGCACAGAGGAAGACGCTGGCCCTGGAGAAAGATATACCAAAATATGTCTTTGTTAGATGAGGTGGCGACTTGTCCAGGGTGTACACCGCCTTCCACCCGATTGTAGCTGAGATAGGCTCCAGCGCCCCCCGCGACCCCGAAGGGAATAAGCGGTAGAAAATGGATGGATGGATAGATGGGTTTTTTTCTATTAGGGGTGTGCTATCTTGGACAACTCACATTTTGATTGACAAGGCTACAATTCGATTATTCAACGAATATTACGATCGATTGTCGATTAAGGTTTTTCCCCCATCAACTTAAGAGCACCCCAACTTACCGGTAAGTGTTTTGAGAACATTTGAGATTGTTATGCTTTAAGTTGCAAGTAAAGTTACAAACATTCCCGCCTTTAGTTGACTTAAAACATTTCAAAGTGAATTTCATAGTGAACTTTGTCAGATTTGCCAAAAACATTGTGTCTTACTCACTTGCATTAGTTTGCAGCTACAAATGGACACGACTTTGTTTTTCCAACCATTGGAAGGAAGAAAGTGAGTATGAAGGACAGTGCAAAGAAAAAGAAGAAGAAGAAGAAGTGGATGATATTAATTAAATAAAATAAAACAATTATTAAAAACATGATGTTTTGTTGTTACCTTTTTGTTCCTTTTAGTCAGTTATTGTGATTCTCTATCTGCTTGTGGTGAAGAGGAAGGCAGTACATTGCTACCCACTGTGACTGAAATGTAGGACGGGGGTGGGGTGGGGGTGTTATTATTTAACTTTTATAATTTTTCTGTAATTCTTAATTTTTTTGTATTTTTGGGGGGGGGGCAAAAAAAGTGTCTGTTTTCTCAGTACCTGTATTATGATTTCCCTATCAAATGAATAAATAAATATCATTTAAAAAACAAAAAACAAAAAAAAACATGAAACGTGACGCCAACTTGGCGAAGCAATTGGAGCGTATCACTGCTAGTCTTCACCACACTGAAGCAGAATCAGTCTTCGGCCAGCCAAGAATGTCAAAATATCTAAGCAGCGTACATTTATTCATGAACATATGGAACATCTGCTCATACTTGCCAACCCTTCCGGATTTTCCGGGAGACTCCCGAAATTCAGTGCCTCTCCCGAAAACCTCCCGGGACAAATTTTCTCCCGAAAATCTCCCGAAATTCAGGCGCAGCGAGAGGCCACGCCCCCTCCAGCTCCATGCGACCTGAGTGACGTGTCAACAGCCTGTTTTCTCGTCCGCTTTCCCACAATATAAACAGCGTGCCTGCCCAATCACGTTATAACTGTAGAATGATCGAGAGTGAGTTCTTGGTTTCTTATGTGGGTTTATTGTTAGGCAGTTTCATTAACATCCTCCCAACACACAACAACAGCAGTCACGTTTTCGTCTACCGTAAAGCAGTTCGTCTGCCGTAAACAGCAATGTTGTGACACTCTTAAACAGGACAATACTGCTATCTACTGTACATGCATATGTGACAGTAACATCTACGGCTTTTAGAGAGTGCAGTGCACAACTGTGCACACAAGGAGACGAAGCAGACGAACGAGGAAAATACAGCCATAGCGACGCCAACGACGAGTAAGATGAAGAAATACGCTTTTAAGTTCCAAGCCGCAGCTGCGATTGGACCTGGATAGCCTCCAGGAAGAAGTAGTGGACTACCAAGTGCTTGGCAGTGAACATCTTTCTCAGGAAGCAAAGATTGACCGGTTTTGGGCCATGCTAGGGAGAGATGGAAGATTCCAGACTCTAGTGCATTTGATGAAAGCACTTTTGTGTGTGCCACACAGCAATGCATCATCAGAGAGGGTGTTCAGCATGGTTAGAAAAATAGTGACAGAGAATAGAACAAGGATGGACAATGCAAGCCTTAACTCAACAATGAGTAGATGTGTGTGTATGTGTAAATAAATGAACACTGAAATTCAAGTATATATATATATATATATATATATATATATATATATATATATATATATATATATATATATATATATATATATGTATGTGTGGGGAAAAAAAATCACAAGACTATTTCATCTCTACAGGCCTGTTTCATGAGGGGGGGTACCCTCAATCGTCAGGAGATTTTCTGATCTCCTGACGATTGAGGGTACCCCCCCTCATGAAACAGGCCTGTAGAGATGAAATAGTCTTGTGATTTTTTTTCCCCACACATACATATATTGCGCTCTACTACGGTATCGAGCACTATTTTTTGGATAACCTTATTAAGACATATATATATATATATATATATATATATATATATATATATATATATATATATATATATATATGAAATACTTGACTTGGTGAGTTCTTGCTGTAAATATACTCCTCCCCTCTTAACCACGTCCCCTCCCCCAACCACACTCCCACCACCCCTCACCTCCCGAAATCGGAGGTCTCAAGGTTGGCAAGTATGCATCTGCTGATGGTGTGTTTGAAGGGGAAGCAGCTGAAAGTAAATATTGTAAAAATCCACTTCTCAATGTAAATTAGGTACATTATCTGTGTTGGCCCTGCGATGAGGTGGCGACTTGTCCAGGGTGTACACCGCCTTCCGCCCGAAAGCAGCTGATATAGGCTCCAGCACCCCCCACGACCCCAAAAGGGACAAGCAGTAGAAAATGGATGGATTATTACATTACTGTAGCTGTTAGTAGTGCAGTCTGTTGTATTGTTTTCATACAATATGTCTTACATAGAAGTTTGTTTTTCTTTTTAAAGTTGTGTTTTTTTATGGGGGGGGGGGGGGGGTAAGAACCAATTAAATTGATTTCTATTCATTCCAATGGGCCCGCCGATTTGAGATACACGTGTTTTCAGTTAAGAGCTCCGTCACAGAACCGATTAAGCTTATAAGTTAAGGTAAGGGTTTTTGTGAACAAGGTAGAATTGTCAGCATCCATTAAATTAAGTAAGTAAATAGAATGCCCTGATACATTTCTGACAAAAAAAAGCTGCTCTTATTAGATAAAGTAGAGTGTAACATATAGTGAAAAAATAGTAAGACTTCTTTTAACCACAATGGTCTGCTGTTTACACAGATTTCGGTGCTAGCAAGTTTAAAATACAAAACAAATAGCTTATTCAGAAATGATAAATACGAGGGGTGTAACGGTACGTGTTTTTGTATCGAACCGTTTCGGTACGGGAGTTTCGGTTCGGTGCGGAGGTGTACCGAACAAGTTTCCACACGGACATATTAAGTAGCGTACTGCACGTTGTGTAAACAATACTCAAAATGCCGGACATTTGAGGCATTTAAGAAACTCCGCCCTGACAGCTCCGCAAAAGAGGACATGTCTGGTGAAAAGAGGACGTATGGTCAGTCTATCCTAGCCCGTTAGCTGCTAGCATGCTAGCAAAAGAGGACATGTCCGGTGAAACCGATCGCTGCTAGCCGGGCTAGGTCCTGAACATACGTCCTCTTTTCACCGGACATATCCTCTTTTGAGGGGCTGTCTGGGCGGTGTTTTTTAAATGCCTCAAATGTCCGGCATTTTGAGTTATGGTTGCGTGTATTAACAATGTACGTTCAGGGTTAAGAAGGTTAAAAACAAAACAAATTGTGCGCGCAGCAGCATTCGTGAGGGAGGGGGAGAGACAGAGAGAGCGAGAGAGTTATGATAAATGCGCATGCGTCGCCAGGCTCTGCTTTTTATCCATAGATTTATCAGATTTAATTTTTTTTAATCAAAAGCAGGGGTGTCAAAAGTGTGCCCCGGAGGCCATTTGCAGCCCATTGCTTATGTTTTAAAGGCCCACGGCACATTCTAAAAATACTATTAAAATAAACAAAAACATAACAAAAGTGAAATAAAAAAGCTTAAAGGTTAAATGTAATTTAGAAAAAGTTGCGATGTTGACTAATAAAACAAAGCTGGGTTTTTTTCTTTCAAACTGTCATTGCTCAAAACATAATATTGAATCAAAATCAATGTTATTATGAATTATTCACCTATCCAAGGTTCCGATTACTTCACATCAAATATTCCACTAAGAAAAATATTTTTGGTGGAATATTTTGCAAATTTGGTAAATAAATAACCAAAAAATTTATATTTTGTTGTTTTCTTACTGTACCGAAAATGAACCGAACCGTGACCTCTGAACCGAGGTATGTACCGAACCGAAATTTTTGTGTACCGTTACACCCCTAATAAATACGTAACTTATTTAATAATTTACAAATAACATTCACCTAAATCAGCTTTTTTGCTTTGCAAAAGGTTGTGGCCATTGTTGCTTTGTATCAACCATAATACTGTATCAACCAATGTTAATTTTGACAGCAGTGTTTATTGTAGTTATAGTCATAGTCTTTTGACAAGGATATATCTTTGTTTTAGTCATATTTTAGTCATCCAAATTGATTTAGTTTTAATACAGTCTTAGACGATTAAATCCCTCAACATTTTAGTTGAGTAAAATTACAGTAAATTTCGTTGACTAAAGTATAAAGGATAACGCATCTTCGAAGTTGTCTTGAAAGCACTTCTAAGGTTATTGCAGAGCATCTCAAAAACAAAATTCCCAACAAGATCTGAACTCCACGAATATATCAATAAGTAAATTTCACACTAACCTTACTGTGTTTTATTATTTTGGTTGAAATTAAGCATTTTTTTCAAATGTTGAATAATATATACTAAAATGGGTTTCTTGGCTACTGTCCCGTTTACATACAGCAACCAGCGTTATAAATCTAGAATGTGTGTGTATATATATATATATATATATATATATATATATATATATATATATATATATATACACTCACACACACAAAAAGGCAAATATGTATGGTGTGTATATATATATATATATGTATATATATATATATATACACACCATACATATTTGCCTTTGTGTGTTACCTTGAAAAATGACAAATCAAGTATTTTGGGTTGTTAAGTCGTGCAATCTTGCTTATTAAATTGGCAGACAAGCTTGCTAATGGTGTACAACAAAAGTAGTGGTAGAGTAAGCGGTCTTGCTCCTGCGTTACCGTCTTTAATATTAGTAATTCAGTACAGTATGAGTAATTTTTGAAAAAACAGCTTCGGCCTCATTACTGTTGCATAGATGTCTGGATAATAAAACTGCAGACAGTGCGTCCATAAGTCCTTAACTTTCGTCCAGGTGTAGAAGACATTGTATTGGGGTATGTAACAATACAGTAGGAATGTAACGATATGAGTTATTGTTACCAAAATTATCACAGTTATCATTATTAATGTGGTATTGTTGAATGTGCTAAAAAAAAAAGTACTTATACACACACTGAAATCTTATGACCAAGTTGTATTTTTTTTAAATAAATAGATTTGATTAAATAGACACACTGTCAGAAAAGCCACTACTTTACATATCTTGTGTTTCTCATGCTTCACTGATAGTTTTTAATCTTAGTGTTGTATCTGTTTTAATGGCTAAGCTTTTATTGTTTTAAATATTGGTAAGGTACTGTAGCACTTTAAGATTTATTTAAATGAAAAGTGCGTAAGAAAGAAAATCTATTATTCAGTGATGGTCAAGCTACTCAGAAAATGTAAGATAAGCTACACATTTCTCTGGATTAAATGTTGCTAAACTAAAGGGGAGGCTATCTCCGGAGAGTGGTAGGAAGCTACACTACAAGCTCATGCTTCAATGTTAATGTAACAGAGTGTACAAATTCATCCAATAAGGGTCCATTACAATTAAGTATCTGCCTTACCAGTACCTCCAGGGGTCCCCGCACCCTACTGTAAGTATTTATTTAGTTTGCCTTTTCTTTGGCCCACCTCTATAATGTTATTAATTTTCTCTACCTACAGTACAAAACAGCATTTATCTACATCTTAACAAAAAAAAACAATGACTTGTGTGTTGTTTGGTAATAGTTGGTAATAGTTATTTGCAGTGAAACTTTTCATGAACTCAACTCACCTTAATGTGTGTTCCTAAATTTGTATTAGACGTCTTTGATGAAGAGAGCAGTTTTGATTTTGGTTTACAGAGTAAACGACTAAAAACTAAGGTTTTAGGCATTGTTATCGCTAAACGCATACACTTGTCTAAATGTGCAATGTGATACGCATTATTGTGGGTTTCCTGAATGTCGTTCTCATCACTAAAAGAAAAATCTGATCTGCGGGAAAGAAACCCTCTGCCATTTTCAAGTTTTTTTATTTTTATTTTGAGCTGTCTCCAACTCCCTCATCGTCATGTGACATAAGTGCATGTCCATCATGATTTTGCTTGCTAGTTTCGATGACCCGCCTTATCTTACCTCTGATTAGCCAGTCTGTAGTGTTTCACCCTAACCTTAGCCAAATCTTACTTATCGTGCAAACACCAAACAATCTGAATGGATTTTCTCCAAATGTATGTATGTTCTCATTCATCCAGTTCATTGTATGTTCTCCATATTCTTTGGTCTGGATTCACACTTCACAGCCCATTTTCTCTTTTTGTAGCTTGTAGCCTTGATGTAAGCTACCTATGTCCAAAAAGTAGCTAAGCTACAGAATAAAAGCAACTCGTTAAAGTAGCTGAGCTACCGCCAAGCTTCTGGGAAATGTAGTTAAGTTACATGTAGCTTGTTACTGCCCATCACTGCTATTATTTTTGTTTACCGGTATAATTTCTGGCAGAGGTGTTGTGTCCCACTCTGTTCAGCGGTCTTCGAAAGCAGCATAAAAACACCTCTGTCTCTTTTCCTCTGAGGAATGGTCGATCATCAGAATTCCGTTCTAAGAGAGCACAACTTGTAGGTTCCATGGACACCATTGAATGGCTTAGTTGTGCAGACAGTAATGTGTTTGTGGTATAAGTTTAGGTTGGGGGTATGTTGTTCCTTAGTAAGGAAACACTTTATTGTTAGCAAATTCAAGCAAGCGACCTGGCACCAGACAGTCCGTGAGTTTACCAAAGTGTAGTTACCAATCTCAGTTTGTTAATCTTAATTTAAAAGGAGGTTTTGCTGCGGTAATAATACAGTCTTCTTTACACAGTAAAAAGTCTCAAAACCTTGCCTTACAAAGACAGTTTTTCTGATTGGACCTGTCCTTGATTATCCCCCGCCTCTCTCCCATATGCCACTGATTGGATGGATTCTTCCTAACTTGTCCCAAACGGCTAAAGACCAAATTAAATATGATTTGATTTTGTCTTTCAACATTTTCATCTCATCTTTATTCGTCGACTAAATTGTCAATTGATTTTGTCATTGTTTTCCTCAACGGGCATTTGTTGTGATTTGTTATCGTCCTATTTTAGTCATACAAAAATAGGTCGTTGACAAGAACTAAGACGAACATTTTTAGTCAACAAATTTCAAACTGGTATCAAATCGTCAGTTAAGTGTAATGTTTGGAATGTCAGACTGCTAGCCTGGTGTGTGTGTTGGCGCGAGTAAGAGAGGGTAGTTGAGTGTGGAGAAAAAAGACAGTTTCCGTGGCTTTGGCGTGCTTACCGCCAACAGAAGTCAGTTAACCAATGAAGCAGTTGTTGATTGACCACTTCCTCGTCATCCTTAACATCGAATAATCAATGTATCAGCAGACCCCTAGTTTCAACATTTGCAAATAGGGACTCAAGTCCTACCTTTAAAGCCAAAGCAGACAGGTTCCTGTGGGTGAGTGCTGAGGAGTTGGACATCCTCTCTGCACGTGGTTGCTGAGAGCTTGCACTAAACGTTGGTCGACCAGGCCCGGACGGACGAGATTCAATGCTGTAGGCCCTTTTATGAAGCACGGGAACCCCAGGCACACTGTTAGCTACTAAAATTGTCTTCGGTAAACAACATTGGCTTCTGATGGCTGGGCAGCAGGGTGAGCGCAGGGCCAACTCCAGCAGCCTACAGATCTGGATGGACATGTTAAGCCTGCAGGTAGCCATCAAAAGATGGAGGCAAGTCAGAAGATCCTGAGGAGGTCACTGCCTACCTAAATGAAATAGGAATATATGATAAAGCAAATTGAAAAATGTTGACAAAATATTACACCTACTACATCAATTTAGTACATTCCTGCTAAAAAATAAACGACTAATTCTTAAAAATGGCAATCGTTTTTTTACTTTTGGAGAAAGCTTTGAATTACTCCAGAACGGGTTAGTGACAAAAGTGAATGACGAAACCTGTTTAAATGCCATAACGTCCGTTATTATTTCATTAGGTAATATTCCTTTCATCATAGAATGGTATACTAGTGCCTTCTAATAATGTCTAATATTTTTATTTCCCAAGATGGCCCCTGTAGTGGCTGCTGGAGCTATGTGCTCTTGTGTATCCTCCTTTTGTGTTCTTAAAGGGGAACTGCACTTTTCTGGGCATTTTGCCTATGGTTCACGACGGCTGCAACAACGATTACGGTAGTCGATTTGTTGCCAACAACTATGTTTGTCGACAAGAGTCGTGACATCATCACTTGTGTTTTTCCGGCCAGAAGTGGGTCACTCGCAAAAACATTGTCGGTGATAACATGTAAAGTGTGAGGATATTTTCTCTTGCACATGACGTCACATCCGTTTTTCTTCTACGCAGTTTAAGTCACACGATGGTCAAGCAGCTAGAGCATAGCATTAAAAAAAGTGAAAGTGAGTGTAGAGTTTGAGGAGAAAATGCCGTAATACTAGGGGTATAACGGTACACAAAAATTTTGGTTCGGTACGTACCTCGGTTTAGAGGTCACGGTTCGGTTCATTTTCGGTACAGTAAGAAAACATCCATCCCATCCATCCATTTTCTACCGCTTATTCCCTAAACAACAAAATATAAATTTTTTGGTTATTTATTTACCAAATTTGTAAACAATGGCTTTATCCTTTTAACATTGGGAACACTATAATAATTCTGCCCACGTTAATCAACATTAAACTGCCTCAAGTTGTTGCTCAGATTAAATACAATGACAAAACTTTTCTTCTACATATAAAAAGTGCAACATTAAACAGTTTCAAGTCAACTCATCATGCTTAATTTATTACAGCATTTGGGAAGCCTGTAGTTGATTTTTATTATGTAAATGTTATATTTTTATCAACATGGGATAGCAGGGACCCTGCCATTCAAAACTAGGCTGCTGCATTTCTAATGATTAATGTAACTATAGCTGAAAAAATGGTACAATAGCAACCGGAGAGACTATTCATCCCTGAACACCATGGAGTTCATGTAGGCTTAATGATGCAGTTACATTATTATATCAACTATCAGAGACAGAAACTCTTCATTTAACATAATGTCCTTTTTTGCTGCTTCAACACAGCTCAATCAACACAGAAAAAAGATAAAGTCAAATAACAGACAGACAGGGCTTTGCTGTTCACTCACACACACACACACACACACAAAAATAACAAAATTAGCTAACATTACGCTAAAAGCGAATTAGCCTTCACCTCAAGCCAGGACTGCGAGGGAGCTGAACTGCCTTTTATATTTCTAGAAGGTCAACGGGCTCATAGTGATGTTACTAGTAGTTGACTGGGAGGTGTTTATTATAATTTGGGGAGAACCCGCTGCCTGATGCTTACCTGCTAAACGCTAAGCACTGACTACATGCGCTCTGAATACGCACTGCTGATTGGCTGTTACCGCTCTGAATACGCACTGCTGATTGGCTGTTACCGCTCTGTTTGTAACCAATCATATGGTTGTGTGGGTGGGACAATGCTAGGTGCTGTGTAAAACAGTGGTCCCCAACCACCGGGCCACGGCTCGGTGGTTGATAGAGGCAGAAGGAAGCGGAGGCGGCCACTTAATATGTTCGTGTGGAAACTCGTTCGTTACACCTCCGAACCGAACCGTAACCCCCGTACCGAAACAGTTCAATACAAATACACGTACCGTTACAGCCCTACGAAAAACATGAACAATCATTACAGAATCTGTAAAGTATTAGTCCACATTTCATCTTTTGTTCGTACACAGCGATCCAGACACCATATGCTGTCTGTCATGATACACGCATGAAGTGCTGCATCTATCACCGTCATTATAAAGTGTGACTCACTCGAAGTACAGTTGTCTGTCTGGACCAGCTGCCCTTCGGTTAATTAAGAGTAAGCACTTCATTTATGTTGAAACAGCTTGGCTTCAAGTTCCACATTTTGAAGCTTCGATTCACTTTCACCTCAGTCTCTCAGGTTCCGTTTGCTCCAACCTCTCACTCTTCATTTGTACTAGCTTCTAGAAGCAGTAGTTTATTCTCCATAAATTCAGATTCAAAAAGATAATGTTGTGAATCCTCATTTGTCCAAAAATTGTCGCCTTCATTGTCTGTTACCGAAACTGCCATGATTAGAACACACTTGTGTGTTTGTATCCGGAAGTTTTTGCTAGAAGACAGATGTGCGCTGCTATGGAAACGGAAATAAATGCGGCAAATAATTAGTTCTGGCAAAATTTAAAATGACCAATTTACGGTAAATATTGTACATATTACATATAGTCATGAACGTGTCTGTTACTACATTATATATAGACTTACAGTGTGTATGCTAAACAGAGAGTTTTGAAGTTGTTTTAGAGGGTTTTGAAGGCTATACAACGGTGACGCCCATAAGCCGCATCTTACAAACCTTTTTTTACTATCTTTAAAATCCCAAAAAACAAAAAAGACGTGTGTGTTCTTGTCTCTCATGATTGTGAACAATAGGCAAAATAGGCAATAAGCAAAAAAAAAGTCCAGTTCGCCTTTAAGGTTTCCACCGTGTTTTCAAGTGTTTTTTGCCTTTTGGTTCAGACCCTTTCAGGCTTGGACAACAAAGAGTGGCACATTCGTGACTTATGCTGCGCTTTTTGGTGATTTTTTTGGAAACTTTCGCCTCGGGGGAAGCCTTTTGGCCTTGTGTGTACTGGAGACCAGCTGCTGGCTCTGTGCCACACTGGCGTCAATGTGGAGAGACCGTCGGAGACACAGAGGTAGAAACAGGGCTGCGGAGTTAGAATCTAGCGTCGGGATGGATAAGCTTAACAGAGCCCTGACTGAATGAACATGTGTTGACACTTCAGTCTCCCTGGGCGGATTTTCGCTCATCCGCACAGAATGAACTTTAGCCGAGAGCTCGTGGGCAGCAAAGGACGGAGTCTGAGAGACTATGTCTTCCAGCTGGCCAGGGAATGTCCCGGGATCCCTCTGGAAGAGCTGGACTAAGTGGCTGGTGAGTGGCAAGTCTGGGCTTTTCTGCTTAGGCTGCTGGCCCCGCGACCCTTGGATAAGCGGAAGAAGATAGATGGATGGATGCAAACATGTTACCCTCTTGTTTTCATGTGTTTTACCTTTTTTGATGTGGACTTTTTTTGTATCTGCTCTGCAACCCACAACGTTTCCTCATTATGGGATGAATAAAGTCTATCATATCCTATCACATAGAGTTAAACATTTACAGAGAATGAACGCGTTAGCATTAGGACTGGGCGATATATCGATATACGCGATATATCGCGGGGTTGTCTCTGTGCGATAGAGAAAATCACTATATCGTGATGTCGAGTATACGTTCTCACACAATTGCTTTTAGCTGTGGGCATTACACTACAGGCTCTCCTCCTCTTCCCAGTCTCTCCTTCTGACAGACAGACAAGCGCACCTTCTTACACACGTCACATACGGTCACGTCATACGTCACATACGAATACGTCCTCCCCGAGCAGAGAGGAAGCAGCATGGCTAACGTTAGCTGTGATGCTAGCGCAGTGGTGCGAGCGCTAACACAAGAGAAAGAAGGTGCGAATCTGGTAACAAATGGAGGAATAATTAATTCCTAAGAAAAACAGCAGGGGGTCCATCGTCTGGCGGTGGTTTGGCTTCAAGTGGGAATATGTCGAACAGACAACCGTAATTTGTCAAGTGTGGGACAAAAGCGTTGCTATAAAAAGTTGCATTAGTGCTGTAACAAACAGTCCAGGGTGTCCCAAGTTACCAGAGTGTGTTGGGTAAGGAGGAGGAGTTTTGTCCCTCCAGAGTTGCTGTAGGGCTGTGACGCAAGAGGTCTATGTGTGTGGTTGTGGAAGGAGGTGTGTGATGTTGACATTAAAGAAGCGGTGGCTACCGAACCTGCTCTAATGTCTCCCGTTTATTATTTTATTAGATAAGTACACTGTATAGGCGAACCCAGGACACTCGGCTACACTGCTAATATGTAGCAGCATTTGAAAAGTCACCTGCTAGACAATGAAGAGTGCTTACTCCGCACGTCAATATCTCTGTTCGGTGCCACACGTCCACACCATCAAAATGCCAAGGCAAACATTTCCAGATCAACACCGTATGAAAAAAATAGTGATTTTTTTAGTTGTGATTTCCTTCTCTGCATGAAAGTTTAAAAGTAGCATATATTAATGCAGTATGAAGAATACTGTTTTAATGTAGACACATAGAATCATCATACTGCTGTGATTATATGCATCAAGTGTTCATTCAGGGCTAAGGCAAAATATCGAGATATATATCGTGTATCGCGATATGACCTTAAAAGGCAATATCGCCCAGCCCTAGTTAAAGTTTAAAGACACTGTAATTTGGTGTTGCTATTCGTAATAGTTATTTATCATATGAATGTTGATGTTTCTCAGTCAGTACAGATTGTTGTCCTATCACATTGTATTGTGAGTAAGGTGCAAGGCGCTAGGTCACTTCGCCGGAAAAGTAGTTTGTCTGCTAACTTAGCATTAAGTAAAATGTGCACATATTGAATAGATAATCTTATTCATGCAGAAAGTAAAAAGTACATGTAAAACAAGTCCCTGCTATTTAAAAGATGTTATCACTGGCGATGGACCACAATGTTAGCTCACTTGCTAATCGTAAGCTTGCACAGCTAAGTAGCATTTTAAGACGTTTAACAAATAATAAAATGGTACACACCTCTCTGTAGATGTCGTCTATGTATTCCGCTGTAAGGGCGACAGCGTTTTAAAGTCGTTTCATTATAGTCTGTTAGCGGTTAAACGGTGACATTGAGCTTTCCGCATGCTGACTTCTCATTTGTTAAGAGTGCGCCACACGTTTCTGGGGTATTGCAGTCGCATATTAACGACGTCACCGACGTGGCCATACCGGTCCGGGCAAAAAGTCAATGTATACGCGTTTTATGGAAAGTACCACAATATTTGTGAACGATGAAAACAATTTTATATTATGAACGAATAAAGAATGTGGAGTTCCCAGTTTATCCTTATTTTCACATGTGTTGATAGTACCGCTAACAGAAAAAGATTGCTAAGAAGCTTAGCCAGCAGCTGGTGCTGTGTTCTGGAAAACTCGGAAACTGGAGAGTTTTCACATCCTGGACTGATTTTTAAATGCAAAGTTAAAATGTCTTACCCTCCTTACAAAAATGGCAACATCTATGGTTGTTAAATATGTTTTATAGGTTGTACTGGACATCACTATTCAACAAAACTTGTTCTGGAAACTTTAAGTAATATTTTCCGATTTCCAAGATGTCAGTGAATACAACATAAAATAGAGGAAGCTACTTATTATACGTCATGCACGTTTCAATTTTTTCTAAATGTCGTGACGTTTTTTCTCTGCCTGGGCGTAAGCGAAGTGGGAGTGATTTGACGATAGGAGGAGCTTTCCTCGTTAAATCCAACAGTCGTCCGCCCTCCTTGCTCTCTCTTCTTCCGGGTAGAAAGGCGCAGGTGTCGCGGTGCAGCTCTCCTCACACCTCAAGCTTGTCTGCAGTCGACATGGCGAGTGTTCGTACTTCATCCAGCAGGCCTTACCACCTCGTTGTCTTCGGAGCCTCGGGCTTCACAGGGCAGTTCGTGGTGGAGGAGGTGGCCCGGACCGTGTCGGAGGGTCCGCGAGGGAATCTCAAGTGGGCTGTGGCCGGGAGAAGCA
The DNA here is from genome assembly GCF_033978685.3 of Nerophis lumbriciformis. NCBI lineage: Eukaryota > Metazoa > Chordata > Actinopteri > Syngnathiformes > Syngnathidae > Nerophis > Nerophis lumbriciformis. Next base: position 39,742,537 of record NC_084553.2, on the reverse strand, counting down.
AGCAGAAGTTGGAGCAAGTTCTGGAGCAGGCCGCCTCGGTTCTCGGTTTGTAGCTAAAGCTCACGAAACAGATTAGTACCCTTTTGTTTAGCTATTTATTTATGTTTAGCGATTATTAAATTAAGTTAAAGTTGAATTGGAATCATAGCCTTCACCTTTATCCAAGTCCACTGATAACATAAAGTGTTATTTTGGAGCCTGGACACTCAACTCCAAAGTGCAGTACAGTGCAATCGAATTTGCTACAGTATTATGTGCAAATATAAAGATTGCAATACACATACAATATATGCATGCATAAATTCACTAAATGAACCAAGTCTGCATTGCAGATATTTTCCAGGCAGATGATGGTATCCATGCAACATTCTAAACATGGAAAGTGAAGTCCATCACTAGATTAGAACCTGGGAACATTTCTGTGATCCTGACAGTTACCACAGGATTATGATGGCTATGTTTAATTCCCCGCCCCCCCTAACCCTCCTATTTGGCTTTGTCTTTAGGGAGTGTGCAACAGCTGATGGAACATACCAGATCATTGTTCAATTCCACACACACACAGTCACACAGTTTTAACGTGTAAACAGTATTTTTTAAGAGTGCACATAATTGCTCAGACACAATGTTTTAACGTGTAAACAGTATTTTTTAAGAGTGCACATAATTGCTCAGACACAAATACGACAGACGGATATTCGGGCTTCACGGTGGCAGAGGGGTTAGTGCATCTGCCTCACAATACGAAGGTCCTGAGTAGTCTTGGGTTCAATCCCGGGCTCGGGATCTTTCTGTGTGGAGTTTGCATGTTCTCCCCGTGACTGCGTGGGTTCCCTCCGGGTACTCCGGCTTCCTCCCACTTCCAAAGACATGCACCTGGGGATAAGTTGATTGGCAACACTAAATTGGCCCTGAATTGTGTGAATGTTGTCTGTCTATCTGTGTTGGCCCTGCGATGAGGTGGCGACTTGTCCAGGGTGTACCCCGCCTTCCGCCCGATTGTAGCTGAGATAGGCTCCAGCGCCCCCCGCGACCCCAAAGGGAATAAGCGGTAGAAAATGGATGGATGGATGGATGGATGGATATGGTATTCATTTTATACATCTTCTACGTACTCAGTGGTTAGAGTGTCCGCCCTGAGATCAGTAGGTTGTGAGTTCAAACCCCGGCCGAGTCATACCAAAGACTATAAAAATGGAAAAAATGTGACCCATTACTTCCCTGCTTGGAACTCAGCTTTAAGGGTTGGAATTGGGGGTTAAATCACCAAAAATTATTCCCGGGCGCGGCACCGCTGCTGCCCACTGCTCCCCTCACCTCCCAGGGGGTGAACAAGGGGATGGGTCAAATGCAGAGGACACATTTCACTACACTTAGTGTGTGTGTGACAATCATTGGAACTTTAACTAGGATCAAAAGGAAAGTTGAATATACTTTAGAGCAGTGGTCCCCAACCACCAGTCCGGGGACCGATACCGGTCCGTGACGCATTTGCTACTTGGCCGCAGAGAAACATTAAATAAGTTATAAAAGACTGCATTTTCTCCTACTTAACTTTCACCTGTCCCACCAGACACACCAATAAGCTTGTTTATAGATGAACAATAAAACTATTCATAGGAAGCTGCCATTTGTTATATTTGTTATAACTTTGTGACATGATACAATGCACATTAATGAATATACAAAATATAAATGCGACAGTTTGCATCTGCATCTCATTGCAAAGAAACAAGCCCAGGGCTCCCACTAATTCAGCGTTATAGTCAGTTGTATTTTTCATGCACTTATTTTTGCTGTATTTATCTGGCAAAGCCGGTCCCTGAAAACAACGCCGACATTAAACCGGTCCGTGGTGCAAAGAAGGTTGGGGACCACTGCTTTAGAGTACAGGGGACGGCTTTGCTCGGTTGGTAGAGCGTCCATGCCAGCAACTTGAGGGTTCCCGGTTCAATCGCCAGCTTCTGTTACAAGTAAGACACACCACCCTTGCTCCTGATGGGTCGTGGTTAGGGCCTTGCATGGCATCTCCCGCCATCAGTGTGTTAATGTGTGTGAATGGGTGAATGTGAGTACCTTGAAGGTCGAAAAGCGCTATACAAATATAACCCATTTACAGTGAGCGAGCGCTTAACTCGGGGGTCAGCAACCTGCGGCTCTAGAGCGGCGGTCTGGTGGCTCCATGTAGCTTTTTCAAAAATGTAATGAAATGGGGAAAAAAAATGGGGAGAAAAATATATTTTTTGTTGTAATATGGTTTCTGTAGGAGGACAAACACGACACAAACCTTCCTAATTGTTAGAAAGCCCACAGTATAATATGTTTGTGTTTATGCTTCACTGATGAGTAATTGGCGAGCGCTGTTTTGTCCTACTAATTTCAGCGGCCCTTGAACTCACCGTTGCGTGGACTGTGACTCAACAGTTTTTTCACATGTACAACTTTCTCCGACGCTGCCACAGAAAGACGTGTTTTATGCCACTCCTTCTTTGTCATTTTTTTCCGCCAAAAGTTTCATAATGTGCGTGAATGCACAAAGGTGAGCTTTGTCGATATTATTGACTTGTTATGGAGTGCTAATCAGGCATATTTAGTCCCTGCATGACTGCAAGCTAATCAATGCTAACATGCTATTTAGGCTTGCTGTATGTACATATTGCATCATTATACCTTGTCTGTAGGTATATTTGAGCTCATTTAATTTCCTTTACTTATGTCCTCTGTGTATTTAGTTTATTTTTCTATGTTTCATGACACATTATCTCTATGTATTATTGGCTGCATTTCTGATAGTTGTTAGTGGGCCATGTTGTTCCAGACCACAGCAAACGTTACCCAGCTTGCAAAGATTGTAATAAATCCATTAGAAGAAGACAGCCTGTCGTTTCCTTTAACTTGGACACACACTGCTGTACCTTTGGTAATTCTACGGCAGTCATTTCCAGGAGTTATCTCACCCTCAGAAGTTTTCTAATGTTGTAAAAATGTGAAGAATAAATATTACATTTCAACATTTCTGTCAACGAAGATTTGTGTCAGCCTGCGACACAGTCATTTTGATAGTAGGCTAATATAGCTAATTAGCCACTTACATCATGGGTTATATAAGACTTTACATTTTTTGCGGCTCCAGACAGATTACTTTTTTGTATTTTTGGTCCAATATGGACTAATTTCAACATTTTGGGTTGCCAACCCTTTGCTTAACTCAAAACAAATATCTCAAATAAAATTAAAATCAATTTAACAGTGCTTGGCCGCCAAAACCGTACAATACCCTGTGACATGCCTTGCCGTTTAAAAAGAACATCTAACTTTGAGATGATACATCCATCCATTCTTTTTCTACCACTTGTCCCCCTTTTGTATGAAAAACAATACAATTTGAATGTAGTACACACAACTACAGTACTGAAGTTTCATGTAGTAATGTAATAATAATGTACAGTATTTACATTGGAAAGTGGACTTCTTCGGTATCTTCCTCCAACTGCTTCTCGTTCAAGCACACCATTTGCAGTTTTTCCATATTTTCATGGATAAATGTCCGCCGTTTATATATTATTTTAACTTCCCCCTGCTTCGGTATGCTGCAGACTAGCAGTGCTGCGCTTGTCGACTTGATATTTGGTCATGTTTTTGATGATTGAGTTCTTTAATTCAATGAAGATCAGCACTCCTTCACACTCACTTTCTTCGTTCCAATAGCTGAAAAACCAAGTTGTGTCGATCTTTAGCGATAAGCTAATGATAGCGTGTAAGACCAGAGGTTTTGGTGGGATCTTACAGAGTTCACTGTGACATTTGCTACACCAGCAAATAGCAGCGATGCTTGTAACTCAAATTTTTTGCTTGTATACCAATTAGCCGACAGACAGCTCTTATCTCAAAACACTCCTAAGTTGAGGTACTACTGTAAAAAATTTACTATCCACATAAAATGTGCCAGTATTCTCTAAATATCTTGTGTACACCACAAACAGTACACTGACTACTATTAAGCTACACTTCCTTTTCTATACTATTGTCCCTTGAGAAGATATACTGCAGTAAAAATGGTTAAATTGCCAGTGTATTTGCTTTTGTGAGACGCTGTATTTGTTGAGCCTTTTTGCTTTTGCACTGTCAACACTTGTTACAGATGTTAGATTTTTAAATAGCATTTTTATGAAAGAGCACCTCTTTCGTTGCAGGGAAGCCCGAACTGAGGACCGGAGTGGACATAATTGTCGCAGATGTGGAAGAACCCGACTCGCTGGCGGCCATGTGCAAGCAGGCTGTCATTGTTCTCAACTGTGTGGGGCCTGTAAGTAAACCCCAAAGATCATTTTGCCATTTAAAAAAAAAAAATAATAATAATACTTTTAAAGAAAAAAAGGGTTTTCTTCATTGAGTGACACACATTTCCATCAGTTTTGCCTAACCTATTCACCAATTTGAATGCGTGTCTCTTGCTGTTTTGCACACTGCAACATTTATTTATTTACACAATGAAGGCTATAGACTGACCACACACAAAAGCGGGTTGTGTGCAGCAATGCTGCTTTGCATCTGGTGATCCATTCAAGTTTGTGTTTCAAACACCACCAAAGTTCAATTTTTTATATATTTAAGCATAAGTAGTGGTGTACAATAAATAGTGTCTTGTTGTGGAAATATTTCAGTACCGACTTGTGTCCTAAAGCCAGATAAATGAATGTATCTAATTAATGGGTTTGTTTGTGTGTTTACAGTACAGGTTCTTTGGTGAACCCGTGGTCAAAGCCTGTGTGGAGAATGGAGCCCATCATCTTGACATCTCTGGAGAACCTCAGGTAATGCTCTGCCTTTTTTTGGTTTGTCTCACCTGATTTAGGAGTGGACTGAGGCTCATAGCAGACACATCTTATATACAGTAACTGCCAAATCAAGTAGTGAGTTTTCTGGAAAAAGCATCCATCCGGACAACTACCACTTTTTATGGGTAATTTTAGAAGCAGTCGTGCAGAGCGTCCACATTGATACCATTTTTATTTATTTATTTGTTTTACCGCTGAAGGTGCATGGGAGGGAGTCTGCAGTACTGTGCTCAAGATGCAAAAAATGCATACTTCAGAAAGTTTTTATCATATAGTATATGTTAGTACTAATATATATTCTATGTGAAAAAACAAACGTCATTAAAAAAATATAACATGACACCAAAACACATCCATTGAATTAGTTTTAAATCAGCCCCTTACCTCTTCTAGCAGCTATGAGATTATAAAAGGATTTTGCTGAATACACGGTGTCTAATATTTATTTTTATTTTTGACTGTCCGATTATGATGAGATGTACACGTAGGACACAGGATTCTCCGTGTGTCTTTTTAGCGGGAGCACTCCTTGCTCACAGCCGCGTGTGTAACTGTCAGTTTGCGCATCCTTTTCAAACGTCCATCCATCCATCCATTTTCTACCGCTTGTCCCTTTTGGGGTCGCGGGGGGTGCTGGAGCCTATCTCAGCTGCATTCGGGAGGAAGGTGTAAAATAAAATGCAAAATAGTGCTCGCAAAACGGTGACGAGTGTGCACAGGCTGTAAATATATTTGCATTTTTTGTCCTCCCAGTATTGTGGGCGTTTTGATGATCAGCATATATTCTGCATATTAATGACGCCATAGACACAAAATTGATTGCACGCCATACTCTCCTCACTTAAAAGATACAATCCAATGTGCACACGTTTAGTAGATCAGATGTGTCTGTGCTATCAAGTTTGCACGTGTTTTAGTACACGCAAACCTTTAGTAAATCAGGTCCTAAGTGTTTGGAGCTGGTTTGAAAAGTAACCTCCTGTGCTACTTTCGGTTAAATTATTTCCATTCATTCATTTCTATTGCTTAACCCCTGCATGGATTGGTGATGTGGGTTTAACCCTGGACTAGTCACAAGTCAGTCACAAAACTGTTGTAATTGAGTTTTGCCCACCTGCATGTCGTCCTACTGATCTCTACAGATTTTAGAACAGCCTGCGCTTGTCGTTGTTATTATTGCCAACATGCGGCTTTTCATTCATTTATTAAATTACTCCTCACTTAAACTTATGGCAGCACTTTTTCCTGCAGCTGGTGCTCCAACCATAGCCCTACTAAATGTGTCCTTAGGGAATGTGTCTGGGACGACGTGAAATTAAATTTGATAAATTGATTCTCAACATTATCCTTCCAGATGACCGCACAAATAAGAAGGAAGAGACTGTTGGCATTCATGTGGTGAACTGTTCCACTTGTTTGTGTGCAGTTCCTGGAAGGCATGCAACTCAACTACCACAACCAGGCATCTGATAAAGGCGTGTACATCATAGGAAGCTGTGGATTTGACTCCATTCCTGCAGACATGGGGGTCCTGTACACCAGAGAACAGTTTAAGGGTACGTTGTAGAGATATCAACATCTTTGGCTTCCACTTGCGATCAGTGTTGGGACTAACGCGTTACTGTAACGCCGTTAGTTTCGGCGGTAACTAGTAATCTAAAGCGTTATTTTTTATATTCAGTAACTCAGTTACCGTTACTACATGATGCGTTACTGCATTATTTTACGTAATTTTTTATGTAGTATCGGCTAGAAACAGAGAATCTGAGTGTGTTTTATTGCAGTGCTGCAGTGTCGTCCTTCTGAATCTCATGTCACAAGAGGCGCGCTCTGTGTGGGTGTGGGAAGGGGAGGGGAAGAGAGGGGGGTGCGCAATACAACGTAAACCGTTGGCCAACCAAAAAGTAACCACAGAACACTACACGGTATAGTGTTCTGTGATTACTTTTTGGTTGGCCATGCGGACGTGACGACAGGCTGTCCTCACTCAGGTCCGCACAGACCTGGAGGGGGCGTGCCTTAAGTCCGGCTGGAAATCGGGAGAAATTTGGGAGAATGGTTGAAATTCGGGAGGGTTGGCACTCACTTTTCTTTTGTCGAGCACAAAGAAAATAACATTTTAGTTAAATGTAAGTTGTGTCTTGGATCAAAGATCCCGTCTACTGCCCAAAACAACAATTCAAATCTGCCTGGTTAGACTTTGTGTATGTCACGTGTGCCTTCCTTAGGTGAAGCCAGGTTTACAGCTATGTTGTTATTATGCTGTTTGTTACTTATGTATGTTATGTTGCAGCTACCGGTATTTAAAATAGTTTTCTCAATTTGTTCTGGCCTGAAATAAATTGGCCCTTTGAAACATATCTTTGTCTTTGTGTGTTGTATGTAGACCACATTGCTTAGCAGAGTTCAGTGATGCAAATGCATGTCAAGTTGATCAACAGATTGTATTATTCTCCAGTGCAATAACAGTACTGAAATGAAGGCTAAAAGGGCATTAATGGGAGCTTTAAAAAAAAAAAAAAAAAAAGTAGAAGTAACTAAATAGTTACTTTTAACAGTAACTCATTACTTTTTGGTGTACGTAACTGAGTTAGTAACTGAGTTACTTTTGAAATAAAATAACTAGTAACTGTAACTAGTTACTGGTTTTCAGTAACTAACCCAACTCTGCTTGCGATACCATTTTTTTTGTCTCAGATTCGATCGGATTTCGAGTCCCGGTCCAATACTTTGACAATAGATTATAGAACTGAACATGTTTTGTAGCATGTATGTAAAGTACAAACAATAACACATTTTTTAAAGTTTATCTTATTAAATGTAGAATGTGCCAGTATTGTTGTAAATCAGATGATGTAATAAATATGTGGTATTGAATGCTACATACACATTTTTTTAACAATATTAAGTTGCTAATGCACAATAACTAAACAAAAGCAAAAACTACTATTGGCTCCCATTTAAATCATTTGGCTTTTGCCCTCAAAGCCTTCCTGTATATACAGAGACTTACTTTCTAATTTTGTAATCAAAAAATATTTTGCAATAACAACAAAAAGAAAAATATCAATCTAATCACTTTAGTATCGTGTATCTACTGGTAGTATACTAGATATCTCGTAGAGGAGTGGGAAATAATAGTTTTTGAAATGCATCACAATTCGGACATAGGCGATTATTAAACTGATTAGTTAATGTCAATAATCGATTTATTTATTGTTAATAAAGTAATGTAGACTGTTCTAAAATTTGACTGACTGCAGCGAGCCACCTCACCGAGAGATCCGACCAGTTCCTTTTATAATAGGCACACATTTCCATTAATTTAAAATAATGATGGGAATTAATCCAACTGTTTCTTATGACAAATGCACTGTCTCTAAAAGTTGCAAGAGATGATCGCTTATTTAGTCAAATGAAATATAAAACTGCATCAATGTACAAATATTGAAGATGCATCAATAAACTATTTTTAATTGAATCGTAGCTCCTGAATCGTAATCGAATCGTGAGTTGCCCAAAGATTCCCACCTCTAGTATCAACATCTGTATCGATCTCACACTTTAGCGGTTAGCTTTGTGTGCGTGCGCATGTGCGTGTGTGAGATCTTAGCCATTCAATTTCCTCTAGTCTTACTTGGAAGAAACATAGTTTATTTTCCACCACGGTGGTGAGGATTAGTATCTTAGAAGCTGCTGCACACTGTGGATAGACAATGCGTTCAGTGCAGTTTGCGCCCAATTTCAAGTCGGTGATCTGGCAAGACCGCATACTCCTGAAATTCATGCAACTCCAGCATGTGTGTGGAATTGTAATTGTCTTTCTTAGTGTTCCATGTAAGCACTGGTCACAGCTGCAATAAAGATCAGCTGGGGACATCTCTAGTATGTTGACATGGTTTGTATGATTGTGGCTGACACTATTTGAAATATGTTGTCTGCAGGGACTCTTACTGCAGTGGAGAGCTTCCTGACCGTCAAGGCTGGCCCTGAGGTATGTGATAAGGCTGCGGCGGGCAAGTCAACGGAAAACTTTTGCTCTCCTTCACTATACAGTACCCATTTGTCCTCTTCTGTCAGGGAGGATGCATTCATGATGGCACGTGGCAGTCGGCCATCTACGGATTCGCAGACAGCCACAAGCTTCAAAGTCTTCGGAAGAAGTTTAATTACAAACCTTTGCTCTCCGTGGGCTCCAAGCTGAAACGCAGGTATAGCCCAAATACTGTATATAGGCTATACGGTGAAATACATCTTAATACAAAAGTGCATCATCAAAATGTGCTTGTGTAGGGGTGCGCTGTTCTACAGCAATGAGATCCAGCAGTACACGATGCCCTTCATGGGTTCTGATCCATCTGTTGTTAAGAGAACACAGCGCTTCCTGGTGGAGGAACATCAGGCCAGTCCGGTCAGTGTATTTATGTGCTTGTAGAACACAGGTCTCCAACAGGTAGCTCGTCATTTGATTTTATGTAGCTCACAAAAGAGACAAAGAATATTTGTTTGAAGTCCTAGTATTTTTATAATACATTACAACAAAATAGCACAAAGACAATGAGTGCACTGTTTTGAGTAGAGGTCTTCTTTGTAAATGAGGTACAATTGAAATATAAAAAAAACAAATAGCGCATTTCTCCTTTTATTTTTGGCAAAGTAGCTCTAATAGTGATTTAGGCCCCCCGTTCTAGACTCTCATTTATGTTGCAGCATTAGTATTACAAAGGCGCCTTAAAAGTCTGTTTCCAGATTCAAAGCACATTTTCCCGTTGAAAATAACAGATATAATGTAAAGGGGGAAAAAAAGTTACTCTGCATTATAAAACTGTTACACAACCCACTCTTTGAAGACATGACAGAGTTTAAAGAAGCTAAAATGAAAGGGCTGTGAATCTTTGGGCACTGCACAATCCGATTCTATTTTTGGGGGTAACGATTCGATTCAAAACGATTCTCGCTTCCAAATCCATACATTTTTAATAACATTGGGTGCCAGTTCTATGATTAACTACATTCCTCCATAAAATATATTAACAGCTCTGAAACATTTTATTATTTAAAAAAAAAAAAGAAAAAAGTTTTGTTTAATAAAATTGTACCCAAACATTTAATAAAGTCAAATACATATATGAAAACAATATAAGTATCCAACACTTCCCTTTTCTAAAGTAAATATTTACAGCACATAAATCAACAATATGATTTGCCCAAGTGGCTGGACGGGACAGATTTAAAAAAAAAAAGTTTTCTTTTTTTTTTTTAAATCAATGAAGAATCATTGCAAAGAAGAATCATTCATTCAAAAGTCGATTTTTTTTTTACACCCCTAAAAGTTATGCATTATGATTCTAACATGTTTAACAGTCAATCAAGTGTAAAAATAAGTTAACAGCTGCATAGGTAAACCTTAGAAACTAAACCATGGACTACTTGCAGTGCAGAGGGAGGATTGATGCTTGTTCGTGGAAGTTAAGTCACTTCATCAATTTAGCTGTCGATTATTGACGTTGAGATACACTCTAGCCATTTTGTACTGAGCAGCCAGGACAGACACCTGTATACTGCTTTCATTACTACAAGACCAATCAATCAATCAATCAATGTTTATTTATATAGCCCTAAATCACAAGTGTCTCAAAGGGCTGCACAAGCCACAACGACATCCTCGGTCCAAAGACCTAGATGTTGTTAAGTTAAACACCTTTCTTGTTTTGTGGTCATCAACCCACCTTTCTGTCTTTGCCATTGGTGGTATCCCAAAAAACAAAAATAAAAAGCTAAGACTACAGCTGCTCTGTCTAAAAAGCCATATACAAAAATAATACATAAATATTTACCAATTAGGTCACCATGCTGTATGCATGCCAGGCGAATATTTTGTTATGATGCAGGCTGTATTTTAAAAATGTGCAGCGGGCCACACACCTTGGCTTCACGTTCACCTATGCTTAACAAATGATACCTCCTTAAGGTTTCATTGTACACAAACGACTTAAATTTTATCTTAATTATTTTTTGTGTAAGCATGTGATTTTGAAGCGTCCAACACAGAACACTAGTAACAAAGTCACTGCATCTGCTGTTTTTCTGTCATTTTTCCCAGGTCCAGTATGGTGCGTATGCGGGCATCGGTGGTATTGGCAATGTCATCAAATTGATGTTTGCTGGCATGTTGTTCTGGCTCTTGGTCAAATTCAGTTTTGGACGTGACCTGCTCGCCAAGGTAAAAGCGACAAATGTTTAAGTCTCACGCATAGTAACTCAATATTCCTGTCCAAATGCTAACATGGTTTCTTTCCCAGAATCCAGAGTTTTTCTCTTTTGGACTCTTCTCCAAGGCTGGACCAACTCGGAAACAGGTGATTTGTTTTTCTGGAAGTCTTTTGTTGAGCTTGTAGAAAGTGTTGTAATCCATGTGTGTCAGATGGAAGCATCGTCATTCCGATTTGTCCTTCATGGAGAGGGATACACAGAGGAACTTGACCCCTCCCAGGGAAAACCTAATGGCAAGATTTGTACATTGGTTCAAGGACCAGGCAAGTGCAAATATTTTGTTTTGAAGAAAACAAATGATCTTCTTTTGTTTACTTGTCAGACACATATTGAAGGCAACTTTCTCTCTTCCGCTTAGAATGTGGTTATGTGGCCACGCCCATTGCTATGGTGCAAGCTGCTCTTACCATCCTGAATGAAGCCACAGCCTTGCCTAAGAGGTGAGCCCTCCTAAAAATGCTGATTTACTAGTTTACAGCGCTCACTCAGTGATAACAATAGTGGCTTTGATTTCTCTCAATGTAATACTTTGTATGTGATGTTATTGAACAACCTTATTGCTACAGAGTGTGTGTGCATTTGTTTGGTATTTACAGTACATTTTGTTTTCCCTCTTAGTGGAGGAGTGTACACACCAGGAGCTGCCTTTGCAAAAACCACCCTGATCGAGCGTCTCAACAAACATGGCATCAAGTTCTCTGTCATCTAAGGTTCCTTGTGTGATGCTGGACTTTAGGTTTTAGTTGAAGCACTTGCTGAATAACACCTGGAATGTGTCCAACTTTGAAAAGTTCATGTATAATTGATTATATTAGATTATTATAACGACGCCTGTCTAATAATTCTCTTTGCACTTGCAGTACCTTTCTGCGGAATATATCACTACTAAGTGGCTGCTCACATGACCATGTAACAGCACAGTAATAAAAATACAATCCAGGTTTTGGTACTCATGCAATTATAACTACATTTAGTGTTAAATATACAGCAGCTTGCTAAGCACCATATAAGTAACAATGGCAAGGCAGTACAGTGTTTGCTGTAGCAGCCTCATGTATGTGCGTCTGTATGCATGTACCAAACCTGCTTTTTAAGGCACGTTTTGATGGTTTTTGGTCTCCCAATAGTTAGAATATCACCTACTTTATCGCAGGACTGGGAACTCCACATCGAAAAACTCTTTTGTACTAGTTTTATTACTGGTGTTGACTGGAATTAATCAAACACAAGCCATGGATCTTAGTCCAGACTTGTTTCTGACATTCAAGTGTGAGCATGTTGTGCAAATAGAAATGGTTTGCTGCATTTGTTTTTGTGTGGGCCTTCTAAATAAAGCCAGCTACTGCAGAAATTATGTCTGTCATAAATCTTGGCACTACCTTCAAGTATTTAAACTGCAAGCATCATGACATCTTTAATCAACTGGATATTTTCAAACTGTTCTTCTTGATAGTATGTTTGTAGAGCTACCTACTGTTTGAAATAAGCATGTGAATCAGCAGTCCAAAAAAAATACAATATTTATTCATAAAAAGTTATTTCCAATACAGACACAAAATGCTTAAGACACCCACATCACCATGTAGTAGTCCCACTCATATTTGCCAGCTTTGTTTAAAAAAAAAAAAAAATGGTAAAAGAGTGCTCTAACATTTATTTAATCCAACTTGTGACATGCTGGTTGTCTATTCAGTCTCATGATTAAGCAGCTGATGAGAATAGATGACATCCTCATAGTGGTATTTTTCTGTTATGGCCATGATCGAGTCGTGGCATCGGATAGCACTTAAAATTTTCAGCACTTCGACCACATCGAGCCTAAAAAGAACAAAAAAAGATTTGGTAAATCTGTTTACAAAGACAATAATGCTCAGCATTCATTTAACAATATTGGTTAGGGTGGTCGTAGTTTTCAGTGGTGTACAGTTGCACTAGCTCTTACATAACTCACAAAAAGTCAAAGTACTTTCGGCTATAATTTGAGGATGAACATAAAATAACCTTGTTACCTTTTACATGTGAACGTGATCATCTCTAAACTTGCACATGCCCAACTGTTCAATGTTTCAGTACTTTTGCACAACTGTCGTCTAATGAGGATCTGAACGACAAAATTCACAGAAGGTGTGTGATGTATGAATCGGCCAACAAATGTCCTGCTTCACTTAGAATTAGGATTTAAAGGTGAATTACACTTTTTGGGGGGAATTTTGCTATTCATCCACAATCATGAGAGACAAAAAGACAAATGTTCACTTTTTGCAGTCTAACTTGTAAAAATCGGCTCGTTCTTGGTGGATAGCAATGCAGCTTATTGGAGCAATCAGTTTTACCTCCAAATCACTTTAAAAATGCATTCAACAATACTTCATTTATGTTCAGTAACCTGTACAATCAAGCAAAAGCAACATTGTTGTAAGAGTGAACACTGAGGAACTTTTTTTTTTTCTAGCATTTTAACACATTGGCGTGCTATGGTATTAGCCATAAAAGCTAACTACAGAAAGAGGTACCGTAAGTTAGCTTTAACGTCAGCACGAAAAGCGTCTTGAGTTTGTAATGCACAACACTGCAATAAGAAACTAATCTGTACTGACTGAAAAACATGAACAATCACATAACAGTATCTGTAAAGTATCACCCCCATTTCATGTTTTGTTTGTACATAGCTTGCTCGACAACTGTAGTTGTAATTACAAGCCTGATGTGCTGTGTGTATCATGATCAATATTTAAAGTGTGACTCACTCGATGGGACAGTTGTGCGCTTAGTCCAGCTGGCCGGGGATGTTTTTCCGGTTTATTTGGGTAAGCACGTAATTTATGTTGAAACAGCCTGGCTCCAAGTTCCACATTTATAAAGTTGTCACTTTCACCTCACTCTCTCGGTTTCAGTCTGCTCCAACGTTTCACTCTTCCTTCATGCTCGCTTCTAGAAGCAGTAGTATATATTTAGCTTAAAAAAGATAAGGTTGTGAATCTTTACTTGGCCAAAAATAGTCGTCTTTGTTGTCTGTTATCGATTTTGCAATGATTAGAACACACGTGCCTTTGTTTCCGACAGCAAAAACACATTTGTTACCAGAAGGTGCTGCTATGGAAATGGAAATCAATGCACTGAAGATATCAGCCCTGGCATTGATTAAATGATCAAAATGAATTAAACATTGAACCTATTACATATTGTTGTGAACATTTCAGTTATTTTTCATTATGTATAGACTTACGTGTACCGGTATATAAAACGGAGGGTTTTGAAGTTGTTTTTAAGGGTTGGAATTGGGGGTTAAATCACCAAAAATGATTCCCGGGCGCGGCACCGCTGCTGCCCACTGCTCCCCACACCTCCCAGGGGGTGAACAAGGGGATGGGTCAAATGCAGAGGACACATTTCACCACACCTAGTGTGTGTGTGACAATCATTGGTACTTTAACTTTAAAGGGCTTTGAATGATTCAAAGGTGACAACCATTAGTTTCATCTTCCAAGTTTTTATCATCTTTAAAATCCTTACTAAAAAAAAAAAAAGATGTGTGTTCTTGTCTCTCATAATGATTGTGAATGACAGGCAAAATTCCCCAAAAAGTGCAGTTCCCCTTTAAACCATACCTGTCAACTTTTTGGGGAAACCGTGTTTTTTTTTTGTCCTTTCCTGACATATTGCTTTCTATGAAACCCCACTCCTGCACCCCCAGTACTGTGCTACTGCACCGATCAGGTACGCTCGACTCAAACTTCGGCAAGACACTGAGGAATTGGCTCGTGAGAGCAGGCGGCGAGTTGCATGTTATGTAATTGAGTCAAATTGAAAACGCGGGAGCGGTTGATGTACATGAAGATGGAAAAGACACCGGTACCAAATATCTTGACAAATAGACTTACTATTTTTACGTCAGGGTTCTTCAACATACTCAAGGCCAGGCACCTTCAAATTCATCCAGAGAAGCAGCAGGGACCCCCTACTAAAATTGTGATTGTTTTAAATTAAACAGGTCTTAAAAATACCTTGTTATTGTGCTGTACCGTAATAAGCTGTTCAAATAATACACAGCGCAGCTGGCAACTGGCGCGCTAATCGCTAGCTGACAACTGGTACACTAATTGCTAGCTGGCTTTTAGAGCACTAATTGCTGGCTATCTTAAATGCTAACATGAATACAATAATATAGTTATCTTTTACAGTGAGTTGGGCAGCCATGCCACTGTCATTTCTAAACTACATTACAACGTATTGGATCAATGTTAATGTGTATTTAAAGACATTCAAGTTTGTATATAAAAAAATATATACAAACATTTCACGAGCCCCCTGCAGTACTTCTGCGGACCCCCGATGAAGACCTCTGCTTTACATAAAGATGAGCAGGCAGCTGGTCACACGTTCTCATGCTTTCTTGTAACATTGAGGAAGAAAAGACGGGAGCTAGCTTGATAAATGTCTCAACCCCAAGCGCCGTGAAGGAGGCTAGTATTGGTCTTATTTTTTATTCATGCTATACGACTGGAATGGCAGCCTTATATTGTAGCCTAGTAACTGCTGTATGAGTGTGTCAGAGTGGATAGTAAAATTGTGTGTGACACTCTTAAAGATCCAAGCGATACAAGTTCTAGCCACAATTAGGTCATGTTATTGATTTAATGGGGATTTGTGATGAAAATCCCCAAGTGTTTCCCTTATTCCTAGGAAATGTCCCAAATTATGAAATACAAATGTAGACAGGAATGATTTGAACAGTCCTCCATCGTGCAATGCACATTCTGACATGAGACAAAGATATGGCCTAAAATTGATTCACAGTACCTTGAACTTGCAAGGCTTCAGAATGTTGTCCGAGGAAGTGGCCACTGAGCTTAGATTGTCACAGTATATTTAGTAGGTTGTAACAGAGATAAAGAGGGACTGGAAAAGTCACAGAAATGCATACTTTACTATATATATGTTTTTAAAATGTCACCTATTGTAAATTTTGCCACCTCACTACTTGTTAGAGAACAGCAAGTTGTGTGAAAACTACTGAAACATTGGACAGTTGGGACATTCATAAGTCTAAAGACAGTCAAATGAAGCTCCCCGGAAAGGTTCCAGTGCATTTTAGGTGCATCCTGAACTTCATCTAAAAGCCTAATACAACTAACTTTTTGTGAGTTGTGTATGTAGCTAAATAAGCTAACCAATGTTGTTTACACCAGGGGTCCCCAATCTTTTTTCCACCAGGGACCGGTTTATTGTATGCATTATTTTCACGGACTGGCTTTCCACGTGTGACGGATAAAAACAGCAAAAAAATTTGCATACAAAATCAGCTCACTATAACGCTGAACTTGTAATATAAAAGAGTTGTAATATACATATTGATGTGTTTAGTGGAACAGGCGAAAGTTAAGTTGGAGAAATTGTGGTAGTTTATAAATTAATTAATCTTTCTGTGCGGCCCGGTAGCAAATGCGTCACGGACCGGTACCGGTCCCCGGACCGGTGGTTGGGGCCCACTGGTTTACACCACAACATGAAAACGATTAATTTTGCTATCTCTCAATCAAAACTGAGTATTAAGACATTGCGAAGACAGTTTAAAATTTCTAAAAAGCATATAGTTTTTTTGAAATACCTAGTATTTGGATCATCAGCAGGCTGTTGTTTGCAAATGTTGTGAGCCTTCTGAACGAGGTGGTTTCGGAAAGACTGCAGCTGAGGCAAACATTGATTCTCTCCTCTGAACCAACTGAGCGGCAGGCTGTCAGCGATCTTAGGTGGGACACGACAATTTAGTGACAAATGTGAAAGCACAAGCACATGGCCAAAGAGGGGAAATATGAATACCCTTTTGCAAGCCTGAAGATTGTTATCAGACAGCGTCTGACTGCACAGGGTGATCGTTAAGTATCGACACAGCAATTTGTCCAACATGAGCTCCTTCAGTGTAGACTCAGGCAACAGCATATCCCATTTCCCCATGTTTCCTAGCAGCTAGTGCATATGCAAAAACAACACAATAATCAACATGCTCATGAGAAAGAATGACAAGCTAGCATACCTTAATGGCCATCCAGAACTGTTGGTTTCTGAAGCGTCTCTGTGGAGATAAATGGTCATCTAGGAGCCTTAAAGAGCAGCAAAATTACAAAATAAGAAACCATATTAAAATAATAACCCATCTTTTTTCAATCAAGGCATATTACTGAAGTTAAGCAAGAACTGACTTTTTGGGGTAAAACGGAATGAAGACGTCCTCATCTACACAGCTCCGCAGACGCCCAATCACAGCCTCTGTGAGTGTCTGTGTGGACATGAAAACATAAAACGTATGATGGCATTCCCCCTGCATGTTTTCATGCTACAGTCTTGATAGATTTCAGTCTTACCTTAACTGGTTTACTCTTTTCTCCTTTGAAGACAGAATAGTCCTCCCTCAGTCGGTGACAAAGCTCAGTTAGACATGCTGACTGACGAAGAGACATGGGGTCCCATATCAGCTCTATAAAGGCTGAACATAGAAGAGTGTCCTTATGAAACCGTGGCCTCTGAGTTTGAAAAACGGGTATCTGGAAGTGTGTACTCACTTGTTATTTTGGGGAGGATAGTCCGTTCTATGACATTACACAACATTTCTCTGTCTGAGTGTTCTAACTCCTCGTGGCCATGGCCATGACAAAACGTCTCCACTGCTGTGAACCATGGGAGGTTCTCAAAGTCGGTGCTGGGATCCTGACACAGACACACAACATAAGTGAGAACCATGATGGGGTGGGTTTATGAACACATTTAAAGGCACCTTTAGGGGGTTCCACACAAGCAGCTGATGTCTTATGATGGGGTTTAGCAGCTTGGGTAAACACAGAGAGATGTAAGCACTGTGGTAAGACTCTGAATAGAAGCCTCGCCATTCTTCGAACCGAGACAAGATCCTTTTAACGTCGTGAAAGTCGTCATGAACGTCAGAGAACACCGCCTGGGACCTCTGCAGGATGTCAGCTAGGAAGAGCAGACAGGGATGTGTGCAAAAAAGTTGTGCAAAGCCCCAAAGGTATATACTGTAGGTCTGTCCTTATGTGATAAGATTGTTCAATCTTTAAAGTTAGCTGTCTGAAATTTCGGCAGGGAGTTTTTCACAACTTTTATGTTAGTAAAATTGCAACATTGTTACAATAGGATACGAACATTAACTATACACACTTTCTTCTAAGAACTCTTTTGGTCCCATTGATTGACATTATAACTGATGTTTTTAACAGACTGTAATCCTGTTATATTACTATGATTTTTCCATGAAAACTGACTCATTCTTGCCAATAGAAAAACAAGAAAATATTGTTTTGGTGTAATTGCGCCCCTTAACAACCTGATGGCACAAGACAACCATAATTATTTCATAATTCTCAGAGCTATGATGAACCATGATGGGGTGGGTTTATGAACACATTTAGAGGCACCTTTAGGGGGTTCCACACATTTTGTCTTTTCTTAAACTGCTATTAAACTATTGAAATAAAATTAATTAATCAGCTCAGTGGCCTTGTGGTTAGAGTGTCAGCCCTGAGACTGGGAGGTCGTGAGTTCAAACCCCAGCCGAGTCATACCAAGGACTACAAAAATGGGACCCATTGCCTCCCTGCTTGGCACTCAGCATCAAGGGTTGGAATTGGGGGTTTAATCACCAAATGATTTCTGAGTGCGGCACACGCTGCTGCACACTGCTCCCCTCACCTCCCAGGGGGTGAACATGGGGATGGGTCAAATG
This sequence comes from Nerophis lumbriciformis, assembly GCF_033978685.3. NCBI lineage: Eukaryota > Metazoa > Chordata > Actinopteri > Syngnathiformes > Syngnathidae > Nerophis > Nerophis lumbriciformis. The sequence continues at coordinate 39,723,688 of NC_084553.2, read as the reverse complement.
CAGAGGACAAATTTCATCACACCCAGTGTGTGTGTGTGACAATCGTTGGGACTTTAACTTTAAATGATGATTAGTATTTGTTTAATGACGTTCGCTTTTTCACATATATACATATATTATCAAAATATTTTTTATAATAAAAAAACTTTTTTGCTTTTTGAGCAGAGTCAGTGCAGCCAGATGCTATGCATTCAGTGGTAAAAAAAAAGGAGGGGAAAAAAGGGAGTCAATGTAGATGCACTGTGTGACTGCTTTAAAATGCCCATAAAAGGGCGTACAGTGCATCCGGAAAGTAAACCAACACTTCCCATCCAACCTGATGGAGCTTGAGCAAAAAATGGGCAAAACTGCCCAAAGATAGGTATGCCAAGCTTGTGGCATCGTATTCAAAATGACTTGGGACTCTAATTGCTGACAAAGGTGCATAAACAAAGTACTGAGCAAACGTTCTGAATACTTACGTACAAGTGATTTTAAATTTTTTAATACATTTGCAATTTAATAAAAAACTACTTTTCACATTGTCATAGGGTATTGTGTGTAGAATTTTGAGGACACAAATTAATTTATTCCATTTTGGAATAAGGCTGTATAACATAACAAAATGTGGGAAAAGTGAAGCGCTGTGAATACTTTCCGGATACAGTGAACATCTCCTGCTTGTTTAAAAACAGAGCAAAACGCCACAGGTAGGAGCATGATAACATGAATGTGCTGTAAAAAGGAGTTTCTCCGTGGTGATGCCACGTATAGTAAACGCAAAATCCTCATTTAAATAGGGTGGTCTGCACCACTTTTCAATTGAACACGCAGTGTTAATAAATCACATGCAACATGCCCACTAATACTACACACAGTTTTATAGATTGCGCACGCTGATTACCACGTGGTATTTAGATCTTAGTAAATCAGGCACTAAGTGTATTTATTCATTGGTACGATTGCACAAGGGTTAAGAGTGATTTTTTCCTTACCTGTCTGCTTTTCTAGATGCTCTTCTTCCTCCGTCAAAGGCTGTGTGTCTTCAGGTATATCACAATCTTCTTCAGCTTTACCACCACTACCTGACACACTGCATTGTATAGCAGGCAGATCATTAAGTCATACAATATGGCATGTTTTTTATTTGATAAATCTCCATAATTTCCCACAAAAAAAGCTTTCAACCCTTAATGTATAAGGGTCTTTTGTTCTCTGGGGGCCCATATATATTCTACACTCGGCCATGTTTTTAGGTACACCTGTACAAATCAGATGATGTCTAGTGCAGCAGCAGTGTTCTCAGTTTGGATCACATGTTTGAAAAGTAGTATTTCAACTGTATGGTAATTAAACAAGAATATGTTCTAATGCGGATGTATATTTTAATTAACACATTTATGAAGACAGAATTAGTGACACAGTTCTTAAGATTGCGTAGGTTTACTTATTGTTGTGAATGATAAATGTATGCCTCAGTATTAAGACAGTGGTTTGTGAACACCATACAGTTAATTTGATGCAACTGTGTAAATACCGTAAATATCTAACTCACCCCTGAGTTTCAGCTCCATTGGTGGTGTCTCCCAGCTCATCGCCATTTTCTGCGGATGGGATGAAAAGTAAATAATAGAGGTAAGTAGATTTTAAAAGCGCAGACCTCCGCTAAGCCCAAAGTCTGTTTATCTGTGTTGGCCCTGCAATGAGGTAGCAACTTGCCTAGGGTGTACCCTGCCTTCCGCCCTAATGCAGCTGGGATAGGCTCCAGCCCTCCTGCAACCCTGAGAGGTACGGTACTAGCGATCGATAATGGATGGATGGAAGTAATCTACAGATGAATTTGTGTGATTAATTGAATAATCGCATGAAACACACTTTATAGCTTATTGCATATTTTAGGGGAAAAAGTTGAAAATCAGAAATATTTTTTTTAAGTCCATTGTCCATTTTTCTTGTAACTGCACATCATATATATTGAAATGGCACGTTACCATGAAAGCATCAATATATACCGTAAGTATATAAGTCTGGGCTCTGGTATATGTGTGTTTGGGGGTGTGCCAAGTCGACCGGAAGCGCGATAACTAGCAAACCTTGAGTGGGGAATTAAAAAGCCAGTTTGAAAACCGGTTCCAGGTGTTTCGATTCCTGGGAATCGTTTGCATAACTGGTAAAACAATCCATTCCTTTCTTTAAATGATGTTTTATTGATTTGTAAAATGTACAATGTCCTCCAAACCCTTTATTACACTACAAAATATTTTTATTGATTTGTAATATATACAATATCCTCCAAACTCTTTATTAGACTACAAAATAACCCTCCCCTTCTACAAAATCACTCAGCTGACTATCTCACCTTCTGCAAAGGCTATTATATTGAGTATACATGTCCCAGAGAACATCTTCAATTTTAACCGATATGTTTTCTTCAGAACCGATACCGATTATTAGTTGTCAAGTACACCGATAACTGATATTTAGAGCCAATATTAATTTGCAGTAAAAGTTGAATAACCTTTGACTTATGTTGCTAACTAACTAACTAATTGCTACAATTAAATAACCTCCAGGTGGAGGTAATCTACCCTACTCACTGCTGAGCTGCTGCAAGAAGTGTGCCTGCTCCTGTATCTTCTGTCGTCTCTGAGCACACAGCGCCTCCATCTGGCTAGAAAGTAGAGTGTGCAACTCCAGTTCCACAGAGTTGATTTCAATCACCTAAATTTGATAAGAATCTTAAGTATGGAAACAAACTTACTATCTGAAACATGGTTTACACATACACTATATTGCCAAAAGTATTTGGCCACCCATCCAAATGATGAGAATCAGGTGTCCTAATCACTTAGGCATGGAGACTGTTTCTACAAACATTTGTGAAAGAATGGGCCGCTCTCAGTGATTTCCAGCGTGGAACTGTCATACGATGCCAAATCCAGTCGTGAAATTTCCTCGCTCCTAAATATTCCAAAGTCAACTTTAATATAAGAAAAGTGAAGAGTTTGGGAACAACAGCAAGTCAGCCACCAAGTGGTAGGCCACATAAACTGACAGAGGGGTCAGCAGATGCTGAAACGCATAGTGCAAAGACTTTCTGCACAGTCAGTTGCTACAGAGCTCTAAGCTTCATGTGACCTTCCAATTAGCCCACGTACAGTACGCAGAGAGCTTCATGGAATGGGTTTCCATGGCCGAGCAGCTGCATCTAAGCCATACATCACCAAGTCCAATGCAAAGAAACGGATGCAGTGGTGTAAAGCACGTCACCACTGGACTCTAGAGCAGTGGAGACGCCTTCTTTGGACTGATGAATCACGCTTTTCTATCTGGCAATCTGATGGACGAATCTGGGTTTGGAGGTTGCCAGGAGAACGCTACATTTCGGACTGCATTGTGCCGAGTGTGAAATTTGGTGGAGGAGGAATTATGATGTGGGGTTGGTTTTTCAGGAGTTGGGCTTGCCCTCTTAGTTCCAGTGAAAGGAACTTTGAATGCTACAGGATACCAAAACATTTTGGACAATTCCATGGGATGGCACTTCAAGTTCATATGCGAGTGAAGGCAGGTGGCCAAATACTTTTGGCAATATAGTGTACATTCATTTTGCATCGTTAAATCTGTTCAGCTTCTTACCTTCTCTCGCAGACACTCTACCAAATTGTGAGTGAAGAGGGTCATGTCTCTGTAAAACTTCAACTGTTTTTCGGAAGAGCTTTCCTCTAAGCTCTCCAGAGAGTTTTTAGCACTGTCAACGTCTCCCTCCATCTTAGTCAGATCAGCTTGTCGTGCTCTGTGTACCTCCTTTAGGGAGTCCAGTCTGGCAAACATTAGCAATTGAGTTTTACTGCAGCACATACACTGAGAGACAAAGTGAGCAACTACACTTAAGAGATTTAAGCATTGGAGACCAGTGAACATACTTTCCAGTGATCCTCCTCTTAACCATTGAGACAGTAATGGAGGAAAGTGTCTCTGGAAACTTCTTGATGCCCATTGATAACTTCTTTTGTCTTTTTCGTGCATCACACTGGAAGCTACTGCTGCTGGACTCACTGCCAGATGGGCTCTGAGAATGAGATGATGCATGAAAAATAAACATTTCCCTAATACACTCATGATACAGTACTACGGCTGCACTATTTTGAGAAAAAACCTAATTGCAATTTTTCTCTCTAAAATTGTGGTTGAGATTCGATCTGAGACTTTTATATTTTATACAAAATGCATAAAACTGAAAGAAGACCCGTTACTTTTAGACAGTCAACATATTCTTGTCTCAAGGTGCCACACATTTAACCTGACTCTCGCCAGACCCTTGTAGTTCACTGAGCTCAACACAAGGGTCTGGGCTCGAAGGCATTGCAAACTCCTTCCAGATAGCAAAAAATAATGAACCAATCAGGATCGCCGAGCGGGATTTCATAGATGTGACGTAGCACCTGTTTGATTCAAACAACAATGGCGGCACACAGCCCTCGCTGCGTCGTGTGCTGACATTGATTCTGCTATTGAAACTGTTTTGTCAAATCTATCGAATATTAATTCTTTAAAAGATGTACCGAGAACGGTTTTGAAGGCATTTATTGGTGGCAAGGATGTTTTAGCTCTTCTTACGACCGGGTTTGGATTTCCCAGCTTTGCTCGCATCAGCGTCACGGGCTGATTTCGATGTGAGTGGTTTAAGTAGCACGTCATTCAAGATAACGGACAAGTGGTTTATCCAATCACATACAATGATTTTTTTACAAGCTCCGCTTTCTGAAATACCTCTCCTATTGAGAACTCCCAGATCAATGTATGGAGCTCAGCGAACTACAAGGATCTGGCGAGAGTCAGGTTACCACACATTAGAAGAATATGCAATAATTTACTTTAAAAAATATTTGGCTTCACGCAGACAGACAGAGCTTTTGTCTACAACAGGCTCTTAAACTGAAGAAATAATAAAAATAAAAAAAATACAGTGTTTCTAATATATGGTAATCATAATATATAATAATGCAAGTAACCATTTAAAGGATACAGATGTGTATTTCTCTTTACTGTAGAACTGTTTACCATTGTACTGTAATTGTAAGGTAAATAACTTTATCCTAAATAAACAAAAAAATAAAATGGACCCATTTCTGTAAGCAAAAAATATACCTAAATAAGTATTGAAAATCTTTAAGTGCATTGTTTTCCCCAGTTTAAAAACCGAGGTCAGACATTGTCTTTTTGTTGCTGTCACGTAATCAGGACGGCATTTTCGCTTGTTTGTCCGTGTTGATAAGCTCATATCGCCCATCCTATTTGAAGCTGAAGTATTCCCACAACAGGATCTTTGTCTTTGTAATCTTATGTTTTTCCTCCTAATTTGTGTTGTTTTGCGGCACTCTTTCCTGCCGAGTGGCGAAGCTCTTCGTACTGTGAGTGTGTTGGCGGCGGTGCCGCACTCTCGTCTCTGCCGAGACAAAGATTGTGAATGACTTAAAAAGGGGGTCACTCTGTTCAGTTAATTCCACTGTTAAACAAACGCGCTCAGGTGCTGAGAGTGATGCACAATGTCACACGTCTTTCTTCCTTTTTGAAGTGAGAGACCAACAAACGCGAGGCTCAACAATTCTGATTGGCAAACATGGCTGTCACTTAAATACAGATGACAGCGGAGGAAAAAAAAATCAGTCTCTTGCAGTTAGTTACTACACTAATTAAAACCTCAATGTAGATTTGATTTCAATTAATCGTGCAACCCAAAACAGTACAATATTTGTCATTTTGTTAGGTTCCACAGCACTGCATATATGGAACTTCCAATTAGTCCTGATGACATGACAATATCCCTAATAAAATTATATATGCTAAACTGGGCTGTTATTTGGTTTGCTATCTTTATTTGCATTATACTTACACGAGAGGATCACAATTTATTCTGTTTTTCTACTTATAATTTAAATAATATTTTCCTAATAAGCTATATTAATCGTAATCTATCTATTTCATTTTCTATTTACATTATCATGTAGATACTATAGTTATTTTGGTACTCATTGGGCTACAACTGGGAGCTTGGGTACTATATTCTGTGCCATATGATGTGTGCTGGTATGACAACAATTTTTCTTGAATTAGGTATGAATAATTTTCTTACCAGTCCTCCTGGCCGTGTTTTAACTCCCTTGCCAATTTGTGTCTCCTCCCAAAGCTCCTGCTCCTCTTCGTCAGTCCCTGACAGACTGCCATTACTTCCACCTGAAATACAAACGTCTTTAAGTACGCAAATCAATGCAAAACCATGACAAATGATTGAATTTCTATCTGTATATCAGCTTATGCTACTTTTAGTTCCTCCATACCAAGTTTCTCTGCAATCCTCTCCTTGACACTTTTTAATCGTGGGGCAAACTCAATTCTTTTCTCATGATCATCTGCCTCATCATCATCATCATCATCATCATCATCATGAGTAACCCTTTCGTCATCGTCCTCTTCAGCCTCCTCCTTGTGGTAGTGCTCTGGTGTGCTACCACCGGAGCTCCGCCCATCTTTGCCAAGGGAGATGAACTCTTTCTGGGCTCGATTGGTGCGCCGCTGCCTCTTGGCTGCTTTGATTTGCCTGGCGTTGGGGATGACAACTACCGGTACTGTATATACAAAATGAAAATACATAAAAGGCATAGTTAGCGTATTCACTACATGTTAAGTAGGTAAACAACTCCTTACCCCATTTTAGTTTTTTTCTTTAAACAAAACCACAAAACACAAACCTGGTTTATCAGCAGTTAAGGTATATTTTGAACTTGATGAGGAGGAACTGGCAGCCCCATCGTCATCATCATCTTCATTTTTGATCTCCTCAGAGCAATCATCACTAGTGTCAGTCTGGTGAGAACTCTGCGTTGATGCTTGGCTGCCATATTCTTGCTTCGGAGAAGCAGATTCTTCTGGTTCTGGAAAGAAGAGAGAGAAATGTTATTTATAATCCCTGCATACAAATACCCTATTCTAATTTTAGCGAAACGTTGTTTAAGCGCTGTTGTCAATACTTGAATTCAGTTACCAGTGTTGTGGATGGTCCTGGCAGGTGGGGCTTCCTTTTTTCTCACTTGGAACAGCACAGCTTTATCACAGGACTTCTTTAATCTGAACTCAGGTTCTAGGGCTGAAATAGCACAAATAGATAAAATATTCATGGTTGATAAGATAAACATCACTGCAATTGGCACTGCACGGTGCTCTGACTTAAGCTGACGAGTAACCGCCATCCGAGCAACAGTTTGCCATTTCAGGAATATTTACATTCTTTGTCGTCGGAGAAACTGAGCACGGTGCTTGTTTTCTTCTTTATTCCTTCTTTGTCTTTCCCCTGTCCATCTTTCTCTGACGTCAGTTCAGATGTGTGCGCATCTTCCCCGTCACCATCATCCACCTTTGACGTGGTGCTCGCTTCCCGCTTTGAACTGCAAGAGATTCCACGGAACTGGGCACCTTTATGCGGCTTATTTGATACAACTGTTGCCTTCTCCGAGCCGTCTACACCCGCGCGGGCGACCGTCGTTTCCTCCTCTTCACTAGAGTCTCCTTTTCTCTGTCGAAAATTTCTTTTGGGTTTTTTGTTAAACATGTTTTTTACTCACTGATAGTTGAGCGTGAAGGGTTTTTGAGAGCAGAGGCAAATCGATGTACACCGTGTCGTAAAGTGTCGTAAAAAGAGGACGTGAACGTGTTTGGTGCATTGTGGGATTTGAAGTTGAATTGCGAAAGTTTCTAAATTTTCACAAGATACATGTGGACTAATCTGGTAAATGTTTGTAATAGTGTTGCATCTTAACCCACTCTAATTTTAAATTATTGTATGTAATCCTGCCAAATAAATTAATTTGTTTGTTTGGTGCTTTTAAAAGTTAGTCGTTACTTTTTCTCCTCCCCCGTTTCTCTCCTCCCATCTTGGCCGGACATACGTTAACAGCGCCCCGCAGCAGCAGCAGCGAGAAGCCTCCCGTCGCAGTCAGCCATGTTGTTGGTGTGACACTCAATGAGCTGTCAGTAACAGGTCCTCGAAGTAGCAGCGAAACTTCAACATTTCCCCCCACCTGTTTCGCTTCTTCTTGGACACCAAACGTCGACAGCGAGACCAGGAAGCTGTCCCCTAAAGGCGGATATTCATTTGGGACTGTTGGAAAACTCGGAAGTTTATCTCTTTTTGGTCACCACCACAGAGCTTCTGTCTATTGAAGCGAGAGGGTAAGTTAAAATGTTGTAGTGTCATTAGTCTTTTATGGTTCTTTTTGCGTTTTTTTTAACGAGACAGCCATATCTGTTTTACAATGATGATCCATCCATCCATCCATTTCTACCGCTTGTCCCTTCCGGGGTCGCGGGGTTGCTGGAGCCTATCTCAGCTGCATTCGGGAGAAAGGCGGGGTACACCCTGGACAAGTCGCCACCTCACCGCAAGGCCAACACAGATAGACAGACAACATTCACACTCACATTCACACACTAGTGCCAATTTAGTGTTGTCAATCAACCTATCCCCAGGTGCATATTTCTGGTAAATAACCTGGAATGTGATATACTTAAACAGCTGGCTAAATGTCACTGTTAAAAAAGGCGTCCAAACTGTCCAATACTATCATAACCATGGTTTTTGTTGAAGGCCGATCTGCAGGTAATTCAAACTAGTTGAGCAGGTTAGCTGACTTGCAGATGACAAGAGATTTGGGAATGTTTGTAAGACCTACTGCATATGTTGCACAATGGTGAGAGTACCGTATGTGTTTTATTGTAGTTTCTTACACATATTGTATGCATCTGATTGTCTCACTGTATGACTCTTGTACTGAATACTACCCAATTGAGCAGTCTTTCCCAAATAGTGGGGCGGGCCCCCCTGGGGGGCACGGTCGCTGCCAGGGGGGGCTCGTGTGACCTCGGGGAACATGCTTTTTTTTGCCATACCAGACTATGACTATGTCTACACTAAGCCAGATAACCCCTTAAACAAATAATTATTTAGCCTAAGCCCCGTTTCAGTCACACTAAACCATCGTTTAAGTTAACCCTCCTTGGATAATTTTTTACACGGGTAAGTGCGCCGTGTATTTCTTGATTCGCCGGCTCTTAGCTTTGTATGCACTCATTTGTCGTTGACAAACTGAATTCAAAGAGGAAGTGAAGTCAGAAAGACAGCGCCCCACACAGGAAGTGACGTCAGAAAGAACACGCCACAGCCAGCTTCATAACAACCGGAGCTAACCACTGGAAAGATGGAGGCGAGTCATCCAGACATGCCCGTGTTTCTGCTTCTTCTACATGTACAGACGCTTGTGGAAATCACACATGAATACCTTAAGAGAAGAAAACGCGTGATTGCAGCTATTTCGGATACAACACTTCTCAGACGGCAAGAGAACTTTCGAATGTCTGGTTCAGCTACGATTGTACTTACCAAAAAACTTTGTCCATTTGTCGAAGGAGAGTCAACAAAAATGTGGGCTCCTGTGGATGTGATAACAAAGGTAGCTTGTGCTTTGTATTAACTGGCCGTCGAGAGAAGACTACGGAAAACATCGAATGCATTTGGACTGGCAAAGCAGACTGTATCAGTTATTGTCCGCCATGTATGTCCCGGACTCAACGTCTAGGTCCAGAGTATTTAAAGTCACCAAAAACTAATGGACAATGAAGGTGAAGGCAAAAGAGCGAGGAGTGTCCTGACCAGATATCTAGATCCCTAGATTGATTGTTGTAAAATCTTCTTTATCACATTGTTTACGTGTCTAACAAAGATTTGATTCAATTATGATGGCTCAGGTGTGATTCACTACAATAGAGCCCCACAGCACACTGGATTCCAGTTAATTGAAATACCATAACACTGGATATTGTTCACATAAGTTAAATTTAATTTAAGAACTTGCAAACAAAGCAATACTGGAGGTGACTATGGCGTGCGCATTTTCCGCGCATGCGTACTCGGTCGCGTTGCGCCGGCGGACGGAGGGGGAAAGGGAGTCTTAAACGACTATTGTGTGTGTGTGGACAAGGATAAGGTTAGGTGGGATTTACCCTGGATAACCTTAGCTGGCTTAGTGTAAACGGGGCCTTTGATGAAGCGTATGTAGCACTTGGCTTCACTGTAACCAAGGTGGGAGACGAGGAAAGACTGATGTGTTGGTTCCTTTATTGTTAATAAGCTTACAATGTTATGCAGAGGTAAAGTCATAACAATTTTATCAACAAATTATACTATTTATAGTCATTGTGGGGAGCGGGGGGCTCAAAATATTTTCTTCTTACAAGGGGGGGCGTAACAGAAAATAATTGAGAATCAGTGCAATAGAGGCACAATGAGATCCTAGAGTGCATTCACTGTACTCTAGGACAGAGGTTTGTCAAAGTCAGTGGCGGGCCGTGCGTTTCCCACCTCGGCCTTCAGTGATGTCCGACTTCAATGATTACCTCTCCAAATACCATCATTTATGTCCCCACATGACCACCGCTGGAGTAATAGTATACAGAAACACATTTACGCACTAATGGGCATTGTACAAAACGGGTTATTTTCTGGCGCGTTTAAAAATCAATAAACCCACATCAGCAATTAAAACATATCTTATGTGGTACTGTCAAAAAACATATTAAACGTGAAAAAATAAAGAAATAAAATATCTGAACTCACATTTCATCGCCGGGACAGCTGAGCTAGCGTCAGGGGTTGGCCGATATTGTCTCACAAGATGTAGTTTCTCTTCAAATATCCTTCTTGAAAATGGCCTTGCAAATATATGTGTTGTCTTGTCTAATCATAAAAGATGCAGACGAGGCGTGTTGGCTGAGCTCTTAAAGTTTACTCCACAGCGTGCTCATCGATAACATCAAGCTGCCGCATGTCTACATTCAACCACCTAAACGGGGCAAGTGCGCATGCTCTTCACTACTTTGGCATGCTAGGTAATGGAGTTCTTATGTTACGTAGCTCATAACATCACAATATATATCTGCCTTAGGCCAGCGAGAAGGCCTTACTGACTACAACCCGGGATCTGATTGGCTATCGCAACTGTCTGTCAAATGTTTGTGTCCGTTCACTTAGCGTGCACGGACGGCAGCATTGTTGATTCTGAAGGCCCCGGCAGATTTCGTACGGCGTGGCAACATAAGCTAGCTGAATTCTGATTGGATAAAAACTCTATAACTTAAAAACAACAGCGCTGGAAGGAGCATAATATGACATGAAGAGAATATGAATACTTTTAGATATTTAGGGAAAGTAAATTAAAAATTACTTTTATCTTTAATTATGATCATGATTTCTGGTTATGTTAGGCCAGCAGACGGCACACCACTGGTCAAAGTGTACCAGATAATATACTGTCCCACTCCATGAAAAACTGACTTTCTATTCACATTCTCCCTGTAAGAACAAACTAGGGATGTTATGATCGAGATTTATGCTGCCGATTCGATATGGATCATCCATAAGTGAGATCGGCCAAACCAATACCTCTACAATCACATTTATTACCTGTGCATTTGTCAATGTATTAATTGTGAGTACTATTGACAGTTTAACAATATCAACACAATATTATCACTTACTCTCTTGTTTGAATATAGGAAAATAAACACTGTACTTTAATCAAGTTTATAGCCCACGCACCAACAGTGGTTTACCTAGCACAGTTTGAGAATCACTGCTGTAGACTCTTATTAATCTACTTATTAATTTGACCACTTTCGGAGACATGTGTAGAGGGTTGGTAGTTCCTGTTAATCATTGCTTACTTTCTGCCTTAAAATGCTTCCATCTACACTTCTTAAACTTTACTAAGCACTTATTTATTCTGTTGTTTTAAGCTAGCTTAGCAGTTGATATTTGATATACTATTATAGGGGCCACCTAGTACTATCTGGGTATATTTTTGGAATGGCAGTCATTTCTTAAATTATTACTGACTCGAGACCTCATTTTATGCTGTAATCTAGAAATGTACCTAATGTCAGCTCTGAATACGTTTGCAGCTGTTTTTATACTGTGAGGGTGATTTTATCCAGATAGGTAGACAAATCAGGGCAGGGCAAAGCAAAATTCAGCAGGGAGAGACTAGCTTTGCTTTGCTTTGCCCTACAGCAGTCCTTCTCAAATAGTAAATGCGATGCCACGGGGGGACATGCTTTATCAGTATTATGCAGTATAATGCTTCAAACCGGGATAGGCTCCAGCACCCCCCGCGACGCCGAGAGGGACAAGCTGTAGAAAATGGATGGATGGATGCTTCAAACTCTGCTTCTGTGCACTTCAAAATGTGCTCATTGCAGCTATTATTAATCCTGACTTCCTAATCTTGATTTTAAAAAATTGCTTTATTCATATTTGTGTTGTAGGTTAGTGTTTTTTTATATATTGTGCTCCTGAGTTAATGTTGCTGATCAATTTGAATTTAATATTATTTATTTTTCAGTATTAAATGGTTCGAGTCGGTCAAAAAAAAATACTAATATCATTTTTACAATTTTTGGCAAATTGATCCACTTGAAATATTTCTGTTACAGACTAAAAAAAATATGTTAATACAATTATTCTTTGTTTTAAGTCCGTTATTGTCACACTGTGGTAGGTACGCAAGCTACATCTAATGGTATGCCAAATAATCACTTATTGAAATATACAACACAGTGGTACTGTTTAAACGGTGTGTAATGTTACAGTGGCCACAAATATTAAATATACTTGTTATATAAAACTTCTGCCTTGTTTTAAAAAAAAATGTAGGCCTGCTGCGCTACTGTATTTTAATGTTGGTCATTATGATTGTACGTGGTGAAAAAACTTTAAAAAACCACTGTTGTAAGTTCGTCTATACCGTATTTGTTTCTTTTTTGTTTTATTTAATGTTAACAAGGGTGCAATTTATTGCAGAGCAGCTGAGATGTACTTATAACAATGTTATAGACAAATCCTCATATTTATAGTCACATTGGGGGGAGCAAAATGTTTTCTTCTTCCTAGGGAGGGGGCGTAACAGAAAATAATTGAGAAGCACTGCCCTACAGCAACTTTCCAATGATTGATTGATTGAAACTTTGATTAGTACATTGCACAGTACAGTACATATTCCGTACAATTGACCACTAAATGGTAACACCCGAATACGTTTTTCAACTTGTTTAAGTCGGGGTCCACGTTAATCAATTCATGATAATGCGGTATGAACTTCTTCAAAAGACCCCTGCAGACTTTCTATTGTGCTACATTCTCACCTACAAACCATGTGATTTGTTTCATGTCACACTAGCAAAAGGGTGTGTTTGAATCACATGAGTGGCAGCTGTAATCTTGAGCTGACTGGTCACAGCATTCGGTACACCTGTCAAAACATAAGTTTCAATGCAGAGTTGTGTCACAAATGCATTTATTTATACAGTATTAGTTTTTGTTAGCCTTGAAGTAGAACTGCATCGTACTGTTAGGTGTTTTAACTCTTTTGGTAGGCCTATTTAAAAGCAACACGAAAGGACGTTAATATTATTGCACAGTGGAAAACATCGTAAGGGTGAACACAAGTTTTTTCAGGAATGGTGGTCCACAGACATGCACCTGGAGATAGGTTGATTGGCAACACTAAATTGGCCCTAGTGTGTGAATGTGAGTGTGAATGTTGTCTGACTATTTGTGTTGGCCCTGTGATGAGGTGGCGACTTGTCCAGGGTGTACCTCGCCTTCTGCCCGAATGCAGCTGAGATGGGCTCCAGCACCCCCCACGACCCCAAAAGGGACAAGCAGTAGAAAATGGATGGGTGGTCGACCTTTCAAATATTTGGAATCAATATAAAAATAATATTTTCACCACGAGATTCATGTATCGTCATGAATATAACTGGACACGTCTATCATGACAGGACGCACGTTAAAGTCTCAAGAACTAAAATAAAGGAAATAGGCCATCTTAGTTTCTGTCGGCCATTTTTAGGCCAAAAACAGAGGATATACTTTAACAAACTCCTCTTACAGAATTTAACTAAATGAGCTGCGTTTAAAATGATAGATACTTGGAGCTAGGCGATGATTTCGTTTTTTCTACGCCATAACATCTGGGCGTAGCATGGCACCAAACTTTGATTTGATGGTTAGCCCCAAAATTTCAACATTTATAATCCAGCTGCACAAATACAGGTCTTGATCATATTTGGTGCAAATGATGATGACGTCGACACCCTAAATTGCCGGATGGGTCAATAACTGTTTGTACCCATTTGTAGTGGGCGGAGCCTGTTGGTGAAAACTACTCCTCATCAACAAACTGTCATTACTTGACTTTAAATGATCTCCATTCCAAACTGATATGAAGATTTCAGTTTGGGATCTGATCATTACTACACGTTGATATTGACACCAATATCGCCCGCTTGTGGTGCGAAATTATAACAATCATAACTTCCATCCACAATCTGATAATCCTGAGATTTTTTATGGTGGGTTGGGGCATTGGGTGGGATGCGACTGCATGACTGCTCTGGCGCCAATATCGCTCCCTTGTGGCGGAAAATGATAACTGTCAGATCTTCCTTCAACATGCTCCGATCTTCCTGAATTTTTATATGGTGTGTCGGGCATTGGGAAGGACATGACTACATGCGTCATGCGTTCCCGCTAACTCGCGTGAATCCCGAAGTGAAGGGGGGCGAAGGCCTTCTCAATGCTGCTCTCAGCTTTAATTTTGTTTGTTTTTGTCAAAATATGCACCCCGCTCTGTTTGTCTGAGCTATTATATTTATGCATCGCACTGCGCGAAAGCAAATGTAATATATTAAATGCAAATACAGCATATATATTTTTAGTATAATGCAGTGCAAATCTACATCACTGCTATGACCACAATAATAAACATGGTAGATTGATTGCCAATTCCAGTTAAACTTGGGCATTATCTTCTTTTTGCTACAACTTCTAAATTTGATCTCATTAGAAGTTTGTAGTTTAAATATTTGTTCCTGTTTGTAAGTAACCCACTGACCAGGAGACATAGAATGGGTGGGAAAAAAGACACACACAAAAAAACTGAGAAGGAAAGATGGAGTCATAGGCTAGAAATAATTTGCAGTGAGTAACTTGCGTGACATCAGTAAGCAAGGCAAAGTTAATCATTTTGTAGACCAACAGCATCCAGTCAGGTTGTGCTTGTTCCTGAGGAGGTTAGTCTTTGAAAACTACCAAACTGTATGAGAGCACACTCAAGGAATGAGGAAGCAGAACATTTAAATACCATGCACTGTTAATTGTCTTACTTGGTTTTTCTCAATGTGCACTGTGTATTATTATTATGACATGCACTGAATGAAGACGGACATTTCCAGGGTTTATAGCTGCTCTTGCAACACTTGATGCTTGTGCCAGAGGCCAGGCTATTTATCCAACAGTTTATAGTGTTTTGTACATACTGAGTGGGACAGGCATGACCTTTTCAACAGAAACTGAAGCCAAGTTGAAGCAGGGAATATTTGACCAGCACAGCCAAGCCACTAGTCAGACGACAGACTGTACTACGTATATGTGGAAGTTGACACCGGCTGATTCCAGAGGATTTATTACCAAAAAATGTCTCCACTCGCCTCCAACATCGAATACTGTACATGACAAGCTCTGATTTATTTTTTAATTTCAGTCATTGGTTGCATCACTAAAAAACACAAACGTGAAAGCAAAAAAAAAAAAAAAAACGAAACACTTGTGGATTTACTTATTTAGATCTAGATGATTTAGATTACAGTATTTAGTCTCATAACAGAGCGGATGTGTCAGGCAAGTTTTTTTTCTGCCTTTTCAGGCAAATTTATACCTCAAATTTGGGTTGAAATCCAACATTTATGTCTATAGGTACATGCAATGTTGGAGGTCCGACTACATAATAGCCATATTTGCATGTGTGCAAATTGGAAAACAATAGATCATAAGTCACCCTGGCAGAGTTTAGCTTTGTCTGCTTTATTTCAATACTGTCCTGAGAAAGGGACTGAAATATGACAAAATTTATATTTGTTGGTCATTAGTTAGAATATGTTTAACTTGTTTATGTTTACCTGTCTCAATACAATTATTGTGTTTTGGCCATTGAATAACGGCTGTTCAAGCCACACTGCTATTTTTAACATATCTTGTCCAATATTAAGCAAATTATGTTGCAGTTTAGTAACAATGACAGGCCAGTCAGTGTGTGTAGTTGTGTACCACACGCGAGTATACTGTGGAGATCCTGCAATGAACCACTCATTTATTTACTCAAAGTAGGCTGCTGATGCGCCATCTAACAGTGCTTTTGTTAACTTCTAGAATACTCTCTATGCGCCACAGGGCCGCTCTTTGTGTGCCAGCCTCTTCCACAACATTCTGCCATAGTGATTTTTGCATTGCAAATATGACAGAGATCGCTGATTTTATTTATTAGGTTTTTTTGCTTGTGTTTGATATTGTGTGTCATACTATGAGGAGAGATGTTTCAGAGAGGGTGCACTACTTTTGCACTTTATGCACTGTTTTATTTAAAGTAGCAGTTTATTTTCTGCAAACAACTGCACTTTTTTGGAATGTTGCCCATCATTCACAAACCTTATGTAAGACAAGAACACACATTTTTCTAAATAGTGAAAAACTGCTAGGAAGTGGCGGAGACTGAGAGTAATTTATTCTGCCAATAAAGCCCTTTAATAAACGTAAAAAACAACCAACAACACTACATTTACTTGCCGTGACCTGCATATTAACCATGTTATAGCGACAAACTACTTTTCCGGCGAAGTGACCTAGCGCCTTGCACCTTACTCACAATACGATGTGATAGGACAGCAATCTGTACTGACTGAGAAACATCAACATTCATATGATAAAGAACTATTACGAATAGCAACACCAAATTACAGTGTCTGTAAACTTTAACTTGAACTTGTCGTTTATTTACCACTTTGTGTGTGCCTTTTAATTGCCCCCTGGGAAAAAATAATTTTTTAAAAATGTAATTGTTACTTATTAGCCCACGTTCCATGTTTTGTTTGTAGACTGCAAGCACTACTGTGATTAGCTGTGATATCCAGCACTATGTGCTCCATGTATCAGAAATCATTATGTATTAAATCATGGTCACTTGCGCGATGGGCAGTTGTTTTTCTCGTCCAGCTGGCCTCTGCCATATTTTTCAGTTTATTTATTTTTTATCTTCCTCACCAGATACACAAATATTTTCCATCGATCCCACTCAGTGCAGCAGAAGCAGATTCTGTCGGAATGGCTTGACAATCTTCACATTTAAACCACCATGTTATGCCTGTCCTGACTTTTTTGGCCCTTGTCGGCTCCAACGTCTCATCCTCTATTCTTCCCAGCTTCTCTAACCAGTAGCTCATCCTGTGTATATTCAGGCTCAAGAAGATAAGGTTGTGTATCCACATTTGTTCCAAAGCAGTCATCATCTCTCACAAAGTCTGCCATGATTAGTGGGATCAAACACAAAACACACTCTTGATGCTGTTGTTGACTGATATAGCGTTCATTACTATCAATGCGACCAGGAAAGAAGTTCTAGTAATGCTAATGTTATCATGAATGTTTGTGTTACAACATTATATACATACTTATAACATGTGTATAAAACATTGATGGAGTTTTTAAAATGTTTTTTAGAGGGCTGTTTAGGGAAAATAGGTCAATCCCCATTACCTGAATGGTTAGCAGCCTCCTGGTAGCAGTTTTTCACTATTTAGAATGTACACAAAATAGAAAGACATGTGAATGATGTGCAAAATTGTGCCTCCTGTAAATTTTGGTGGACAAAATATATTGTTTTGTTTTTAAAGTAAATCGATACGAAGTGACTTGAATCTCAATGACGTAATAATCCAAATTACAATAGTTTGTCTGTGCTCTAAGACCGTTCTTGTTAGCTTTTGCAATGAAGGAGGTTGTGTCTCATCTCTGGGAACATAATTTGTTACTAACGTAACTCAGACGTTTTGGTTGAATTGCTATGAAAGAGATTAGAATATGATTCTGAGTAATATATGGGTAAAATGTGTATTAAATATCAAAGTTTGATTTTAATCCAGAATCTAATGCGGATCCAAATTAGGATGGTGATTGCTTAGCGTGTAATAGGGATGTAACGATGAACAGTATTAATGATAACCGTGGTAAAACTCTCGACGGTTAGCTTTTATCGTTTTAAATTAAAAACTTAAAAAACCTGTGATTGATAGCCGCACTTTGATAAACAATCGGATGGCCTTGCTCGCTAGCTTAAATATATTTGGAGGAATATGACAAAGAGGTGTGTTTACATCGCGTTCAAGGACCGCTGAACAGAGTAGGACGCAACAACGCCCGCCAGAACACTCATCAGTGATGCATAAGAAACACAAAACATGCAAAATAGTGGTCTTTCCAACAGTGTGTCTATTTATTTTAGTTATTTAAAAAAATCTAAAGATTTCATTGTGTGTAAAGTACTTTTTGAGCACATTCAGCAGTATTGCGATAAAAAAAATTATAACCGTAATCATTTTGGTTACAATAACCGTGATATGAAATTTTCATATTGTATCATTCCTAGTTTGTATGTATATATTGTATGTTTGTTATGAGTACAACTACTAAAATTGGCTAAATATCTGGATCCAACTGGCTGGTCATGGTACATTTCCAGGGCAACAAAAGTAAAAAGCAAAAAGTTCAGGTGTGTCAACATTGACAAAACACATTCCTTTTGTGAAAAATCCACTGTAACGTGCATGTCAGGTCAGTAGTAGTGTACAATGTCATTCCCCCCACTCCTTTTAAATGAAATACTTCATGCATGCACCAAATGGTTGTCTTTGCCGATGGCCTATTCGCAGAGATGAGAACAATAAAAAGTAATGTAAGGACACAGTAACAGTGTAGTAAGTGTCCATTATGCTGTACAGAAGCATTTTAAGCACACAGAAAATATGTCATTTTCACTGTTGAATTGCTGTTAAGCGTAAACCAAAACTGTTTTTTTCTATTTGCAGCGAATAATATTTTGTAAATGACCTACTATTGTGATAAGGACAATGACAAATTGATTCACTTTAGATCTTTAGATTTCTAAATCCTTTGTGTAAACATGTTTTCGTATTATTATATTGTATGTACTGTATCCAACATTTTATTGGCTTCAATGTAGCAGCATTTTTTTGTTTTTTAAAGGCCTTAAAAAGACTTAAGTAGAATTGATGTTTTGTTTGTGGGTACAAAAGCAGACAATGTGGTATATCTACTATATTATGTACACTTCAGCAATTGTACAATGTATACACATATATTGACAAGTGAGAAACCAAAGAGAAGAAGGAATGTAACTTGAGACTAAAGGAGACTTGACCCAAAAGGATATATGAGGAAAATGGAGAGCGACAGATGGCAGGCAGTAGATTAGTCGTGTCTTGTTGTTCTATACTTGTGAGCATCAGTTGAGCACTCAACTCAGTCCAGCTACACACTCCCACTCTTGTTTTAATGCTTTGTGTCCACCCAAACAAAACAATACAGTATGTCTTTACATCCTGAAATAACTAGAATAGGTTTTATTTCTTGTGCGGTCCCATTTCAAACCTTTTCTCTTCAGATTGCTGTGTTACATCCAAGTTGGTCTTCTGCCAAAAGTCATGATCGCTTCCTGTCAGCTGACTTTTGATGAGGAAATGCTTGATTCCTATTGCCAGGAAGGAAGTGTTGAGTAAAAATTCTGGAATGTGTCTGCAATTTTTTTCCCCTTTGACTTCATCATTGGAGTCTTACTGGCTGATGGAGGTAGCAGGTGCTCAGTGTGGAAGCCGTTGATACAACCAAGGCGTTTGGAGTCACATTTGGATAACTTCATCAATTTTTAATGCCAAAATAATATATAGTTTGTACTGAAAAACTTTATTTCCAAGCAAGCTGTGTTTGCTGTATGTGATTAGTTGAGTACTTACTTAAAATACATTGCTGCATGTGTTTATTGTTAGTCTATTTTCTCATAATGTTTTCATTATGCAGACTTGTTGTGTTGAGATAGTGTTATTGTGGACAAAGTATTATGATTTTTGTAGTTCATATATTAAATAATTTCCATGATGTTTTGAGAACATTAGTTAAACTGTTTACAATTAATGGTTGTCACTGTTAAATACGATGTAATACGCAATTGCCTCTGTGATGCTGGTTGACCTTTGAATTGTTCAGATTTTATTAAAAAAAATTCCATGACAGATGTTGGAAAATAGAAATATTTGGTTCCAGGATTAAAACCGTCGACATCATGAAACCTTTATGAACTATGTTGTCAATGTTTTAAGTGATATTCTCAACCTGGGGTGTAACGCCACCCACAATCATCGTTTGATTCTTGGTTTTAATATCACAATTGAGTTCATTTTCAGTACAGTAAGTGAACAAAATGCAAAATATAAAACTTCTTAGCTTTTGTTAAAACAGCTTTAATATTTTAACATAACAATCTGCAAACTGTTGGCAAGTAAATTTTAAGAAGACAAACAAAACAAAACCTAACAAAATCTCCTGAACAATGTCGGCATTATGCTTTCCTGTTTTCTTTTCCCTTCGTGCTACCCTTGTCATTGTCCGTTTATGTATTTCACTGGAAAAACAAAGTGGTCGTATGACTTAAGTGAAGGAAAAGGGTTTTCCAGCGATGGTATTTACTGTACTTGGCACTTTTGCTCGCCAAAACTCCTGCTTGCTAAATGGGTTGCACTGTATTTGTTTACATAGTAACTCAATCTGTACTTTGTGAGAATTTGGCATCGTACAGAAAAACTATTAGACAAACACTATTTCACCACCATTCTGTAAAGAGTCATATTATGATGCTTTTTTCTACGTTGTTACCGAGTTTATGTGATCTATTGTTAAACTGGAGAGTGTAACATTTATTGGTGATTTTAATCTCAATTTTGATAACTCCTCTTGCCCCTTGGAAGCTGAGCTGGTATCTCTTATGGACTCCTTTCACTTTGTACATGATATGTCGGGTTCTACTCAGACAAAAGGTCATACTTTTGTTTTGGTCTTTTCTTTTGGAGTAAAAATTGACCAATCAAGTATTGAAGATCTTCAAATAAGCGACCACTATTGTTTTTTATTTAATCTGTTGTTCACACTGGCACAGACTACTTCCAATGTGAAGAAACAGACTTGCATTCTAAATGAATCTGCAATCAGTGGGTTTTATGCCTCTTTTTACTCAACTACCTTTGCTAGCTGTGATGATGTTGACACATTTATGGCAACTTTCAATCACCATTGTCTGACTTTTTGGAACACAGTAGCACCAGCTAAAAACACTATTGGCTCTCGTAAAAAATGTTGTCCATGGATGAATTACGCCATTTTTAGCTATAGGAAAAGCTGTCAGAAAGTTGAACGTTTGTGTAAAAAGTACATAGACTCCGTTTTAAAGAAATGATAATGGAGCTAAATTTAAATTATAAAACGTGCTTGCTCAGCGTTCTTTTCACATCTTGTTTTGCACAATAGGAAAAACCCTAAAGTCTGATTTGACAATATTGAAAATCTTGTTGCACTCCTTCCCGTGTGCATGTGTACACTCAGGATGACTAATAGGTTTTTGAACTTCTTTGTAAACAAAGTGCTACACATTACGGCCAGTATCCGTCCTCTCTTGGATAGCTTGTGCACTACACCAGCCCCTGTGTGCTCATGGTCTTCCTTAACTACTGTCAGCCTACAGGATGTTCAGGTTTTAGTGGGCAAGATGAAACCCACATCAAGCCCTTAATTTGGATGTTGTTCCTACTCCACTCCTCTTAAATGTTTTTGATGTTTGTTTTGATGTTGTCTGTCCTTAGGTGGTAAAATTGATAAACCTTTAATTTCTGTATGGCTCAGTCCCCAGTTTTTTTAAACATGCTGAGGTGAATCCCATTTCTAAAAAGCCTAATCTTGATCGTGTGGAGCCTATAAATTACCAGCCCATATCAAAGCTTCCCTTCATGTAAAAAATCATGGAAAAAGTGGTAGCTGAGCAGCTAATCTCATTTTTGGAACAGCAAGATTTTTATGATAAATATCAATCTGGCCATAGGTCGATCCACTCCACCGAAACTGCTCCTCTGAAAGTTTCCGGCGACGTGGCGTGGCGCAGTGGAAGAGTGGCCGTGCGCGACCCGAGGGTCCCTGGTTCAATCCCCACCTAGTACCAACCTCGTCATGTCCGTTGTGTCCTGAGCAAGACACTTCACCCTTGCTCCTGATGGGTGCTGGTTAGCGCCTTGCATGGCAGCTCCCTCCATCAGTGTGTGAATGTGTGTGTGAATGGGTAAATGTGGAAGTAGTGTCAAAGCGCTTTGAGTACCTTGAAGGTAGAAAAGCGCTATACAAGTACAACCCATTTATCATTTATCATTTATGATGGCTGCTAACTTGGGTCGCTGCACAGTTTTGGTTTTATTCGATTTGACATCTGCCTTTGATACTGTGGATAACCATATACTGATTAATCGACTCAAATCTAAGATCAAGTTTTCTGGGGCTGTACTCCTGTGGTTTACTTCTTATATAAATAGAAGAACGTTTAATGTTGGTTTTAATTATGTAATGTCCAATGTGTCCAACCTGTCATTTGGAGTTGCCCAGTGCTCTGTTCTGGGACCTGTTATATTTTTGTTTTACCTGATGCCTCTTGGTCAGGTTGATCTGTGGTTTTGAAAATGTTTTTTACTATCATCCATCCATCCATCCATTTTCTACAGCTTGTCCGTTTCGGAGTCGCGGGGGGTGCTGGAGCCTATCTCAGCTGCATTCGGGCGGAAGGCGGCGTACACCCTGGACAAGTCGCCACCTCATCACAGGGCCAACACAGATACTATCATGTCTATGCAAATTATATTTAACTGTATTGCTCTTTCAATGATTCAGAGTTTCACTTTTTATCAGAGTTCGTCAGAAAAATTCTAACAAAACAGAAATTGTAATCATTACTCCTGATAAAAAAGACCCCCCTAATCAAGAACTCCTTTGGTGCTCTGGTTGCATCTGTTAAATCCAGCCTCAGAAATGTTGGGGTTGTTTTTGATCAGTCAATGTTTTTGGAGGGTCACTGTAGTCAACTGATCAAAAACTCTTATCACCTGAGAAATATTTCTCAAATGAGAAATTTGTTGTCAAAATCAATCTCGAAATTATCATTAACACGTTTATCTCGCCTCGCATTGACTATTGTAATTCTGTTTTGACTTGTTTTAACAAGCAACTCTAAATGGACTTCAGACTGTACAGAATGCGGCTGCCAGACCCAGAAAAGCCCACATTACCCTCATTCTATAAAGTCTTCATTGGCTTCCAGTCAAATTTCGCATTGAGTAGAACATTTTAGTCCTGACTTTGTGTGGGGCCTCCAGTATATTGCTGATTTGTTGTGCCTCTACTCTTTAGGGCGCAGCCTTTGGTCTTCAGACTAAGGTCTCCCAAAGATCCCGAAAACTTATTTTAAAACCCGGGGAGACCTGGCATTACAGGCTGTAGCCCCGTGTGAGCTCTACTTTATTGATTCTTTTAAAAAAACAATTGAAGACTTTGCTTTTCAGAAAAGCTTTTAGTTAATGGACTTTTTATTTTTTAAATGTATCCTTTTCATGATGTAGCCCTTGTTTAAATGTTATTGTTGTTTTAATTCACGTATGTTTTGTACAGCCCTTTGTGATTTTTATCTGTGAAAATCGCTTTATAAATAACATTGACTTATTACATTAAAACATGTGATGGCGGTGCTTTGGTCAAAATGTTCATTGATTTTGTTTTACAGACAATCTTCAGGCAGCTTTCTGACTATCAGAATGCCCCGTTTTGTGGGCATCCTTATTTACGTGCCAAAGCCATGTTGTAGTTTTTAGCGCTAACATATATTACAATACAGATATACTGTATTGTAAGTTACAACTATATGCTACTTTTTATAAGAAATGGAAACAGAGGAGCATGCATGTATATGTACAAGCCAGTCTGCCCCACAACAACAGGATAGAGAAAAAGAAGGAAATTTTTGACTACAACTGAATAAAAATGGCAGACTCGCACAAAGCTCTTCGAGTAAACCTCTACAATATATTGAGATATCCGCTGACGTAGCTAAGGCAAAATACGTCACTAAAATCTCAAATTCCAAACGACTCATTTATAGCAAGTTTAGAAAAAGGCAAGATTGTCATGACTCCATGGTTTGATTTTAAATTTTCAGCACTTAATGGGATCCCAAATACACAAAAACACGGACCAACAGGTAAGAAAAGTTGGATTTTGCAGAATAGGACCCCTATAACTAAGGCTTGGCAGTGTACAACTTTTGGGACATTTTTCCAGAAAATGGTTGTCAAATTTTCAATGGTATTATTACCTCATAGCGTTTGACTTGAGGCTTATTTTAGACTATCTAGCGATCACCATCAGCAGTTTACTTGTGTAACAGAGCCCAGACAGTGGGGCTGTGCAAATGTATGTTGGTAGACCTCACACCCTGACGGCTTAAAAGAGTTTGCGCTCGACATCGAGTTACCAACTTAGGCTTTTAGGTCGATGCCTTGCGCTCTCACACTTATTCAGAGCACCTAGACTTGAGCTCAGGGCGGGACTGCATGGGCTGTACTAGGCGGGTTACACTTGCTCACTTTGCTTGTACTGGCTATTGACTCATTTTAAACCCATTCATGTTAAGTTTTGTTCATACAAGGCATTCATACCAAGAATGTTGCATAAGCTTGATTATCAGTCAGTGCATGGTACTCAAAGTATTCAGTAGCCTCATAAGAGTGATGTTCCTGAATAAAATACACAAATGGCAATTTAACATTTTAACCTGTCAGTCGTGACACTGATGAGGACCTGCTGGACCGTGTTCAGTTTATTACAGCCATGTACATGTACAGAACATGTATGCCATCTCTTGGGTACCAATAAAGACAGACTATGAACAGTGTTGGAGCCACCAGCTGTGTGCTTTAAAAGGTTTGGGATGTGGCCAGAGAAGCCCTGCCTGAGGGGAACAGGAGAAGCCCTGTTAGACTCTGCTGACTGACCAAAACCTCCCTCCTGTTTCCTGCCTGCCTGCCTCGCTTGCTCGCTTTGCCAGCACTGTGCTGTGCTGTCCTTGTTGCAGTGCTGACTGATGACTGGGCCTGCCTCTGTGTGTTTTGCAGATGGCTGCAAGCAGTAGCTGAAGACACCATCTGGAGTTCAACCCCTCGCTTGGTCCCCACCACATACAAGTATGAATGGTAAGATGTTTTCTTGTTGGTATGAATTCTCTGTGTATGTGTGGTTAAATTGACTCTGCTTTAAGTTGTCACAGATGGCTACATGATAATAAGTTATCCCTTTTTTGTGCAGGACAAAAGTCACAATATTCAGTTGCAGGACTAAAACAGCAACAACTGTTCATGTTTTGGGTTTTGTACACTAATGTGTTACTTCAAGTAAAATTTTGACGCTTCTTTGTCATTACAACAAAATTAATATCCGCGAGGTCTGCATGCCAAACACCACTCGATCACGAAGACAAGCTTTGGGAATTTCTCTTGTCTCTGATGTTTGTGTCCCATCTCCCTTTGGGGCCAAGTGTGTTGCCTGTTTGCTTTGCTCATACTGAGGCTATGCTCCGTAGAGTAATTATCACCAGTGTGGCTTGATCACATGTGTATGTTACAGGTGGTGTCAGTGTGTGGGCTGTCACTCCAGAGGAGAGGGTCAAGCATGACCAGATGTTTGACACCCTCTACCCAACATTGGGTTATGTTTCAGGTACATACAATACTGCATATCCATATCCGAGAGACCTCCTGCCAACTCCGGTTTTATCATCATGTATTACCTCAATTTTATGATAAGACTGTCGTGCAGCACTTTTCTTCAATATATTTTTGGCTTCTGCATCCAATAGCCATGATTTTTTTCCATCTATCTTTAGGTGAGCAGGCAAGGAAGTTTTTCCTCCAGTCAGGACTGCCTGCTTCAGTCCTGGCTGAGATATGGTGAGAAATACACTCTCTTTTGCCTACGCACGTCTGCTGATTCTGGAACTATTCTTCGCCGACAACTTTGTCCCCTCACTCCTGTCACTCCTTAGGGCTCTGGCTGACCTGAACAAAGATGGGAAGATGGACAGGTTGGAGTTTTCCATCGCGATGAAGCTCGTAAAGCTCAAACTCCAAGGAACACCGCTTCCATCAGCGCTGCCCATTATCATGAAGCAGCCTCCTGTGCCTGCTCCAAACCTCAGTGCTCCCAAGCTCACCTATGGTACTTTCCATAGGTTACACTCGAACTCTGAACCATGTAGTTGTATCAATTAATCCGCCATATGTTTATATTTTAGGGATGGGATCTTTGCCTCACATGTCCATGATGTCTGGTAAGAACCCTGCCATGTTGATACCTATCGCCATGGCAACTCCAGGACTAACCCCTACGATTCCAACAGCACCAGGCCAGAGTCCACTAATTGGCTCCACACCTGCCAGGCCCCTGATGACCACTCTCCCAAACGGCACTATGGGACTACTCCAGCCAATACCAACTGGCGCTTTGGCTACTGGTACTGTACATACTATTCATTCATTTAGGAATGTATTTATCTTAACCACAAATAAATTAAGTGTGGCTGTTATTTAAGACATTTTAAAACTCATTATAAACCATATAATAACTGTTATTTTTTTATTTCAATAATGATTTGTAGTGCATGAGAAAGTATGTTAACAACTTTTAATAACAAGCACAGTATATTGCACAACACCAAGGCTACACACCCAAATTTATAATAGCAGTAGAAGCAAACTTATCAGTCGGCATTAATACAGGTATTGAGTGAAACATGCATCCCAAAAGCTGAGTAATGTAACCAACATTTTAGCTGCTGGATGCCGGCCACTCATGATCCCTCCACTACAGCTACTGCTATCTTCAGGAGTTAGTAAAAAAAACATCAGTAGGTTGCCTACAGCCACAGCTGGTAATGCAAATGTTTTCTGACCCAGCTTTAATCACAGACCCTGATTATCTGCGTTTATAGACCACACACTAGTGGACTATAAAGAGACCTGCCAGAAAATTGATAAGAGATTTTATGGTAGTTTACAATACAACAAAATCATTCATTTATGACTCTGGTTTGTTTTTGTCATAAAAGTAAGTATGTGGAAGTCAAAAACATTCTGTTCCATTTGAACTTGATTCCCGATAAATGGGCAGAAAAGTCCACATCCAACTGCAAACTTTTTGCTCCAGTTCTTTGTGTAATATCCAGGTATAATGTATGTTAATATAGTTTATATCTTAACAATGGTTCTAGAATTTAATTAAATGCGTGTTTTTAGGTCTACCTTCATCTACATCCCCCTATGCTTCTATACTTGCATCCAGGTAGCGTATGTACACACACAAAAACATACAATTAATACTATACCTATATTGAGTTGAAGCTGATGAGGACTGAGCCCCAGTAGATTGCTGTAATTAACATTATGTGTTTTCTCTTCTCTTGTGTGTGTGTGTGCGTGTGCCTGTGTGCCTGTGTGCGTGTTGCAGCTCATCATTGTCACCCTCCTTATTCACCTCCCAAATTGCATTTGGGGACTGGGGTGTGCCACACACCATCAGACTCAAATACAGGCAACAGTTCAACAGCTTGGACACGCTGATGACTGGATACCTCACTGGTATGATGTATGTGTGTCCGTGTGCGCACTTGCACAGTGTGTTTAGGTCATACAAAACCCAAATATGCTTGGCATGCAGGCGTGGATTTTCAAGAACAACGGGCGGATTTCATCACAGTTCCCTCCCTCTCATTTTCCCTTTTTTGTAATTTCAATTGTGTCAAGCCTTTGGCTAACTCTAAGCAAAATGCGTGTGTGGGCGCGTGCACATACGTGTGTGTCCTCGCGAGCCTTGTCAGACCTGTTTTCCTGAAATAGCCTTGCTATAATGAGTTACAGAATAGGCACAGACACATAAGCTCAACTTTCAGGGCAGTCATTATTACTCTGACTAAAATGCAGCTACCTTATATATCCAATAAAGTGAATGCAAGTCACTTTTACAGCAGATACATTAGACTCAACAGTTGAACAGTTGTCTTTCCGCTGCCTCAGATTTTTTTTTGTATGCAGTTTTATTTAAGCACAGAACAATTTGTAACACTTGAGATCTCAGTTTTGGTGCTATACATTTTTTTGCCATAGATGAAATGTTCGTTGACAGTTGTTTTTCAGCTGATTCTATGATTGGAACCTCAGTATATTGATTAACAACTTTCATGGCACTGACCGTATACAGTATCATTAAAAATTGGAGGATGCCCGGTGGCATACGTGGCCAATATCTATGGCCATACTTTGACTCTCCACTAGTGGCTCAATCACTGTATATTTTATACAAAAATACAAATTCTCATAAATCCTCCATCATTGACACACACACACCCTTTCCAACTCATTCCTCTTCCTACACATCTGTTGCATACTGTCATTCTCATATATATGTTAAAAAAACCAACTAATTGTATTTGTCTACAGGTCAGCAGGTGAGAAGTGCAATGGCAACCACAATGTTGAGTCAGACCCAGCTGGCCTCCATCTGGTAAGATAATATTAGTGACTACGGTCAGTATATTTAGGAGTAAAGGTACATACCAAATAATTATGTTCTGTGTGAAAGTAAACATTCAACATGTTTATAATAGTTTTTTTTCAAATGCCAAGTTATTGTCATTTGTTATCTGCAATAAGAAGAAGTTAGCTTCACTACTGATGAGTATTGATAATGCTATGGAATGTTTTGTTTACAATTGCCAGTGATAACAAGCAAGTACTGTTCCACAACTAAAAGGCTTATTCAGAGTAACCAACTTCTTACCAATTTATCATATTACCTTGTGAGTAACTACTGCAGTTGAGCAGAGGATGTTAATAAAGTGTCCAAATATTTATCATAGATAATTAACTCCTTTCCTAGGAATTTGGCTGATGTGGACAAGGACGGCAAGCTAACTGCCGAGGAGTTCATCCTGGCCATGCATCTGGTGGATGTAGCCAAGAGTGGACAACCACTGCCGCCAACGCTGCCAACTGAGCTGATGCCACTCACACACAGGTGAGTGGAGCAGTGTGATACTAAAAGCGAGTGAGAACACTGAAGAGATACTACAGTGGGTACAAAGTGTGACCCAAGGGGACATTTTTAGCCATCCCCCATTGTTTTTTATTTGTCCTCAGCATATTTGAAAAATAAATAGATTTTTGATGAAATATATTATTAGATGTTACACTAATTTGCTTTGATACCCATAACATACAGTTAAGATTTTTTGTTCAGGATAGCTCCACAGAGGGATTCTGTGGTACCACGCGGGCTCCATCTAGTGCCGTGCCAAAAATTTGATTCATTATTTAAGTACAGTGTTTTATTTTCCAATATTCAAACAGTGTTACTGTTCAAACTGTGTAATGTTACAGTGGCCAAAATATTAAATATGCTTGTTAAAGTAAACTTCTACTTTGCTTTTAATGAATACTTAGGCCTATTATGCTACTGTGTTTTAATGTTGGTCATTTTGGTGGTGTTCTCTAAGGTGGTACTTGTTTCAAAAAAGTTTGCGAACCACTGGCTTAGCATTGACCGACATTGGATTGCAATATTTTTTTATGCAAAAAATGTATCAAAGTGGCCAACAGCATTTTAAATTTTTTTTCTGAATGATACCCTCATTAAAAAAATGCGTACACTTCTAATAAAACTAAATCAGACTTTGAGGTTATTCATTTGCCGGCTTGAATGATGTCCTCTTTTGTTTCAGGGGTGGTGTGAATGGATCCAGTGCCCCTCTGTATGCAGCTCTGGCTGATGATTTGGACATCGACGCCCTACAGAAAACCAGGAGCAACAGTTAGTTGTCATTTTTGTTGCTTTTTGTCTTACTGAGCATTCTAAACCAAAAGGAATAGTCTTCATTTGTTTGGGTTAGAATACACTAAAGTTGTGTACCTGTCTCCATTCAGTATCCTTCGAGGATAAATTCAAAGCCAACTTGGAGCGCGGGAACGCAGAACTGGAGAAGAGACGACTGGCACTGCAGGAGGCAGAGAGGAAGGAACAGGAGAGGCAAGCTCAAAAGGCGAGAGAGGAGCAAGAGCGTAGGGAGAAGGAGGCCCGTGAGGCGGAGGAGAGAAGAAGGAAAGAGGAAGAGAAGCGGCTGGAGCGCCAGAGGGAACTGGAGAGACAGAAAGAAGAGGAGCGTCTTAGAGAAATCGAGAGAAAAGAGGTAAGCATGGTCATGTTTCAGATCTCGGAATGAGCTCTTCTCATGCCGAACGCTCAAGTGTGTACTGTTGTGTCACTGAGCTATCATACTATGTGGCTTCTCTACAGGCTGCACAACGGGAGCTTGAGCGTCAGAGGAAGGAGGAATGGGAAAGGAGAAAGCGAGGGGAACTTCAAATAAAGAGACAAAAAGAGCAGGATGACATCAACCAACTCAAAGCCAAAAAGAGAAATCTAGAGATGGAGTTGGAGTCTGTGGTTAGTGGGGAAGATGCCCTATGGAGGGTTCACTGCAGAAATATCACTCACATAATCAGGTTTTAGCTCAATCTCTCTTTGTCTGCAGGGTAACAAACATCGACAGATTTCCGACCGACTGCGTGACATCCAAAACAAGAAGAAGCTTCCTAAGACTGAGCTGGACCTGATCATTCAAAGGAAGGATGCACGCCAGCAGGACATGAAAAACCTGCAAAAACAGATAGAGGTTCAAGTCTTTGTTTTGTATTATATACATCAACAGGTTTTAAAAACTATTATTTGCATTCACTCTTTGTCAGGAATACCAAAGGAAGTTGTCCCATTTGACTCCAGAACAGAAGAAGCTGACAGAAAAACTCCAAAGAATGTCACTGAATGGCATGCCTGGTTAGTATTGGCAAGTCATGCAGTGCAGCGCTAGGCTAGCACATTTCAGATGGATATTTCTGATATTTTGGCAATAATCCTTACTAGGTATGGGCAATAAGAACCTAAAATCAATATACATTGCAGCCTCCTGCAATACATTATTTGGTATTTAATGATAATAAAAACATTTCAAAACGACTGCTGAAGTATGCGCTAACATATAGCATAATTTCCGGTTGTATTATTAACTCAAAACTATTATTACTCGATAATTTATTGCTAATATCTGGTTATTTTTTATTGTAACATGGTTCTGTCTACACTTCTGTTAAAATGTAGTACTTCTGTTGTTTGATACTTTTTGTTTTGGGTGACACTACAAATCTGGGTACAAATCCAATATTAAGTAGTTACAGGGGCAGTATTGATCATACCAATGGTGATATTTATACTTCAAATTTATAAGATCGTAGATTAAATTTTTTATCACAATTACAATCAGACAAAAACACAGTATAGTATGTAACAATATCAATTACTTATTTATATTATTGTCTATTATTAGCTCTGATTTAAATGTTTTGGCTTTTGCCCTTAAAACCCTCCTGTGTCCAGGGATTTATTTGCCTAATTTGTAAACAGTAAGAAAAGTGAAAAAATATGTTTTGGTTGTAACTAATATCAATTTAACCACTGTAGTATCGACCATAAACTGAGACTAAAGTTGGTATGGGTACTGTCGATAAATATATCATTCTGCCCACCTTGTTTACTTTACTTGCTGTTCGCATATCCCCTTAAGGTGTGTTGTGTAGCATGTTTAGCTATTTCTCGTCCTCCAGTGATAATGGTACTTCTAAGAAATGTAGTTTATATACCCCCATGGAGGTGAGGATTGCTGAATTAAAAGTGTCTTTGCACTTTAAAGGAACGTTAGCTTTTTTGCTTGTTAGCAAGAATGCTACATTGCATTGAGGATGTGGTTCTTTTGCTTGTTGCTGTCAAATTTGTGGGTCACAGCTAGAATGTGTCATTGTCACGATGTAACGATAGTGTTGGCCAAATTTATATAATTTATATCGTTTATATCTCGCAACCTTAATCCTTAGTTGCCTGACAACAATTTTTCTTTATTAACATATTCATAGCTAAATGAGGTTTGACAAAAGCTACCTTTAAAAACAGTAGTTTAAAGCAGTGGTTCTCAACCTTTTTTCAGTGATGTACCCCCTGTGAACATTTTTTTTAATTCAAATACCCCTTAATCAGAGCAAAGCATTTTTGGTTGAAAAAAAGAGATAAAGAAGTAAAATACAGCACTATGTCATCAGTTTCTGATTTATTAAATTGTATAACAGTGCAAAATATTGCTCATTTGTTGTGGTCTTTCTTGAACTATTTGGAAAAAAGGTATAAAAATAACTAAAAACTTGTTGAAAAATAAACAAGTGATTCAATTATAAACAAATATTTCTACACATAGAAGTAATCATCAACTTAAAGTGCCCTCTTTGGGGATTGTAATAGAGATCCATCTGGATTCATGAACTTAATTCTAAAAATAAATCTTTAACATCAATATTTATGGAACATGTCCACAAAAAAATTTAGCTGTCAACATTGAATATTGCATTGTTGCATTTCTTTTCACAGTTCTTTTTGACAGACATTTAAAAAAAATCTCACGTACCCCTTGGCATACCTTCAAGTACCCCCAGGGGTACGCGTACCCCCATTTGAGAACCACTGGTTTAAAGAGTTGGTCTGATATCTTTATTTACACAAATAAAATAGACACATAGAAAAATACAAACATTTAAAATATTTCTTTTAGGGAGGATACAAATAAGTATTTATCACTTTTGAACTGATATTTTAGTTACTCTATTAGCCAACGGAAAGAGTTGTAGTTAAGTAAAATTTCAGTTGACAGCACTGTCAATTCCGCAGAAGGAAAATAACTAACTTCTCTTTACTTCTCACTGTGTTTCCATATAGATTCAGCCATGTCCACTCTGAAGCTCAGCGTTACGGAGAAGAAGGGGGCATGCATAAAACTAAAAGGTCAGCTGGACGCCCTTGAGAAAGAAACTGCTGTCAAACTGGAAGAGCTGGACCGGTATAACAGAGGCATGCAGGTAGAATAGAGTACTATCAGAGCAGCTAGTTAAAAAAAAATCACATGATGCAGTGATTCACTGTCTCTGTGTAGGTGTCACAGTGAGTCATGCTATACAGTATCAGACCTTGAAAGTGGTACATGTGTACATCACTCATTTTGATATAGTTCTAAAACGATTAATGATAGCATATGGGAATAATTGTTGTCCCATTTTAATACCAATTCTGATTGGCTGTTTAAGTCATTTGTTGCTTCTTTTTTCTTCTTCTTTTTTTCACAAATACTTTGCTATATTTAACCGTTTCTTTTTTCTGCATCTTTCTCCTTTTTTCTGCATCTTTTCTCTCTCTCGCACATCTCTCTTATAACTTTACAGCATGTGGATGCTAATGATGCTTTGCTTCAGGCTGTCATCTCTCTGCTGGCCTGCCTCCGTAACCTATTCTACCTGCTTAAGGTTTTCATTCTCCTTGTTGTCCTAATCTTAGCTTCACTCTAGTTTCGTATATGATTTGTCCCTTGACTTTTACCTCCTCAACTTTAGCTTATTTCTCTCCTCTTTGAACGTCATGTTTGTATATGCTTTGTTTACTGAACCTGTGGTAGTCACTGCTTTCTCAATTAAACATTTTTTTGTGTGGATGTCAGGAACTTAGAGTGAGCCAGCAGAAGCAGCAGGCTGCACTTGAGAAACTGCGAGGCCTTAAAGAAGACAAAAAGCATGAGCTTGTTCGTAGAAAGCAGGAGGAGGAAGAGCGACATAAGAGAGAAGAAGAGAGGAAAAGGCAAGAGGAGGAAAGGAAGCTTAGGGAGGAGGAAGAAGCTCAAAGGTTTGTGACGCTTTCAAACATGTTTTCAGTGGAAAAACTCCTAAATCGGAAGTATGATTCTTCTAAGTGTTTTTGCATCTCATTGGCAGGCGTATCAAGTTAGAAAAGGAGCGCCAGCGGCAGGAGAAGCTTAGGAAAGATGAAGAGGAGCGTCAGAGGAGGCTACAAGAGGAACGAGAGGCCAAACAAAGAGAGGAGGAAGAGAAAGAGAGGCAGGCTCTCATCCAGGCGGCCAAGTTGGAGGCTGAACGAGAGCTGAGGGCGAAACAGGAGGCGGAAAGGAAGAAAAGGGAGGAGGAGGAGCGACACAGGCAAGCGGAGAGACGAAGGCAGGAGGAGGAGAGGAGGAAGCTGGAGGAGGAGAGGAGGCAGTTGGAGGAAGAGAGGAGGAAGCTGGAGGAGGACCGCAGACAGGAGGAGAAGAGAAAGAAAGAAGTAGAGGAGGAGCGACTGAAGCGGGAGGAAGAGAGGAAGAGGCAGGAGGAGGAGCGCAGAAGACAGAGAGAGCAGGAGGGGGCGGAGGAAAGGCGAAGACAAAGAGCCGCCGAGGCAGCTGTCCGAGATGCTGAGGAGAGAAAGAAGAGAGAGCAGCAGCAGGAGTTGGAGCACAGAAGGCGGGAAGATGAAATGAGAAATCTTCAGCAGAGGCAGCAAGAGGATGATAGTAGGCGGCGTGAAGAGGAGAGAAAAAGAGCAGAGGAGGATAGGAAGAGAAAGGCAGAGGATGAGGAGAGGAGGAAAGCAGAGGAGGAGAAGAAGAGAAAGGAGCAGCATTCACACAGTGGAGGAAGCAAGATTGACATTCAGGGGAAGCTCAACTCCTTGCTCAAAGGACTGGAAGAGAGGAAAGGTAAGAAAACGCAATACTGGCTTTCTCATTTACTGAGGTGCCCTTGAGCAAAATAGTTCAATTTTAAATATTGCTTAATTGGTCTTTGAAAACGGCCCTTTGTTTCAGTGTGGCATTAATGTTGTGTGCATGTAGTGTTATGCTTGATATGAAAAAGAAGAGGACGTAAATGTTAAATTCGTATTCCTGATGTGTGACTGTAGGCAAGCAACCCAGGGCCTCGCAACACCGGAAGTCTGCATCTCTCACACCCTTCAAGGCGCTCTATCCATTCATTGCACGTAACCATGAGGAGCTCACCTTTAGCGCAGATGACATCATCGAGGTACTATTCAAATATGCTTCACAAGTGACTAGGAATTTGTATGATTTAATTATAAGTGTATAGGTTGAAAATGTGCGTTTTAGTAACGGTATCTGAGATTTCAAAATACAATAGTATCTTTCTTTGATTTTGAAGTTACATGTTTCTTGCGCTTCTTATTTTTCAACCTGTTGAAGAACTATACAATCACAATTGGATGATGTCCGGTGGATTACCTTGTGGTCCTATACAACCATGAATGTTTTAAATTTTATCATAAGCATTTTACTTCCGCACTTCACTTTTGTTCAAACTTCTTCTGTCAGGTGGATGAGACAGCTGGGCCGGAGGAGGGCTGGTTGTACGGAAGCAGGCTGGGTCAGATAGGTTGGTTCCCAGCGAGCTATGTAGAAAGAGTTTCTGCATCCAACTCGGCAGTTGCTGCAACTCCTCCGAAATTACCCATCCAGTCGCAGCTCTCCAATGCGCTGGAGGCAGCGAAGGCAGGGTCGACTAAATCTGCCTTCACCCCAACACACTCTCCAAACCTCGGCCCCTCTGACACACAGGGACAGGTAAGACAATGGGGGTAAAACAAACCCTCCTTTATTTGACAAGCTGACCATTATTCTGTATTTACATTTAGTACCATTTGTACAATGTCATTGTTTGTGTTATAAAAAGGACATACTATGCTCCTATTATTATTTTCAAATAGGGATGTTCAGATCAGGGATTTATAGTGCAAATTCTAATACTGATCTTCCGTGAGTGCGATCGGCCAGTATCATTACTGATACCGATTACATCTATTAACCGCAAATTTAAAATGTATTCATGGTGTGCTATTGACAGTTGAACAATATCAGCACAGTAATTAAACTACTTTCTTATTCTCTTTTATTACACACAATGGTTTGCACAAAACAAAGACATAGACAATAACTAAACAAAATCAAAAACCACTATCCATTATTTATTGAAATAATTGGTACCCTCATTTGTACACACACACACACACACACACAACATTGACGGTATTTATGTGTGTGGAATGAAACTATGGAATGGTTTTAACCAGGGGTGCCCATTACGTCAATCGCGAGCTACCAGTCGATCGCGGACCATGTGTCAGTCGATCACGAGCCAGGCATTAAAAAAATAGGCCATAAAAATGTGCGATCATCAATCTTCAATGTTACGTCACTTTTGTCACTTGATTGACATCGCAGCACCCGATGGTCTTGTGAGATGACGTTGGCTGCTGCGAGCTCAGTGTGAAGAAAAAAACGACTGACAGGAAGGCCAGAAAAACTTTTTATTTCAACAGACTCTCGCGGCGCAACTGCCGTCAAAAGCCTAAAGACCAACCGCACAGTTCCTGTCTTCACAATAAAAGTACTGCTCCATCCTGCCTGTGCTAACAAAATAAGAGTCTCATAAAGCTAGCACACAGAAGCTAGCAAGCTACGGAGTTTGTAAAGTGTATAAAAACGAATATGGAAGCTGGACAAATAAGATGCTATAAACCAACCACTTTCATGTGGTATTGGACAGAAAGGAGACCTTTTTTTCCCCTCCACAATGTAAATTTGAAAATGTGGAAGTTTTTAGTACTACTGTGAATCCTGTCTGATTCCAATCAATGCAAGTCACCAGAATCAGATAATACACCGGATTATATTCTTGTCTTCATGAAAGAAAGGAATCTACATGTTTTGGTTATGGTTTGAGTTTATTTCAAACATGCATACAATTACAACATGATGCATGTGTTAAACGTGCTTGTATTTTTATTAAACACCTTTAACATGTTAACAAAAAATTTATTTTTCATAAATAAATGAACATAAATTATAAAAAATATATATATTTACATATAAATACAATATATACTGTAAATATAAAATATAAGTACAATATATAAAAACTATATGTGTGTGTGTGTGCGTGTGTGTGTGTGTGTGTGTGTGTGTGTGTGTGTGTGTGTGTGTGTGTGTGTGTGTGTGTGTGTATATTCTCACACACACACGAAGATGAGGTAGATCACCTCGACTTGGTCATTTGAAAAGTAGCTCGCCTGCTGAAAAAATGTGGGTACCCCTGGTTTAGGAAAATAACAAACACAATGTGTAAATATGTGTCAGTTTAAGAAACATTAAAAAAACACAAACAACTAAATTAAAACACAAGCAAGCAATTAGTTGATCATCACAATTTGAATTGAGTCCGAAAAGGAGTAGGAAGAAGCAGAAGTTTTTCCAGTCCTACCACTGCTTACTCTCCTTTTATAATTACCACAATGATCTCACTCATTATCTCCTGCCCGCCCATTCATTCACTTACCCATCATCCCATTCATTCTCTAGGCCAGTGAACCTCAAACTGTGGTATGTGTGCCACTAGTGATATATGGGCTCCATCTAGTGGTACGCCAAATAATCACTTAATTAAACATTCAAACGCAGTATTACTGTTCAAACTGTGTGTAATGTTACAGTGGCCAAAAATATTGAATATACTTGTTAAATAAAACCTCTGCCTTGTTTTTAAATTAATATTTAGGGCTACTACGCTACTGCATTGTAATGTTGGTCAGTATGGTGGTAGTTGTAGAGCCAAGTGTTTTCTGAGGTGGTACTTGGTGAAAAATGTTTGACATACACTGCTCGAGGCAATGTAAACCATTTTGTCTTCTTCTCGCTAACAGTTCCGAGATGAGGAAAAATAGAAACATATAAATACAATTACACTAATACCAGATAACCATTAGCGAACACTTATCTCACCCTCTGTGTATCTATAAATTTCAATAATAGCATTTTTATAACTTTTCTTAAGTTGTTTCACATTTTTACTCATTTTCAAATGATTACAAACAGTACCTACCGTATCAAGCACTTAAAATAGGGCAGGGATGGAATCGATTAAGCTCTGCTTCTTTCCACTCCTTGAACTTGTTAAACTGTTTAAATTTGGTCTTTTCTGACTTATAAATATTACTATAATGTTCGGTACTCGTATTAAACAATGTCAAAGCGTCAAATCATAAGGTTCATGCGTTTTGGCGTATGCTTGCACGTTGTAGTTTTGGATGTCTCTGTTCTTGTAGTTTTCAGTCTGGCTATGACGTTACATCACTGTGAGGTGGATGTTCTTATTTGGACATTAGGTCAAGCTCTCAGCCATAGCAGGAGGAGGAGCTCCTCCCCCTCTGCTTCAGGCTATGAGAAAACACAAAAAATCGTAAGATAAAGTATTATTTTAATGAAATCATGCCATGTGCATAATAACGTGTGACATGCAGTGACATAAATGGTGCCAAAAATTAGCTTTTTTATCTAGAGGAGAGTGTGCAGGTGTACCTAAAGTTTTGACCGGGTGAATCTTTATATTGTTTATGACGTTTATTTTTGACCCTGCGAAAGAAACCTAGCAGCTAAAGACTTCAAATTTATATTTCAACGGTCTACGTTTTAAAAGGTCATTGTAATACTTTTGGAAAGGGTGGGGCATGGTTTTATTTGGAATCTGGTAACACCTTCACAACAGACAGCTTGCAGACAGACTTAAAAAATGGTTTATAAATATCACAGGAGCAAAATTTGTGCAAATTTTATACCAAACATATCCAATACATATTATCTAGACCTCCAAGAACTGTGTTAAATGTAGATTGAAATCATCATAGGCCCCCTGTAAGTGTGTGTATGTGTGTGTGTGGGGGGGGGGGGGGTGTGGTGTGTGTGTATTTTTATTATGCTGTACAGTTTTCGTAACATGATTCAAATACAATTGTATTGAGAGGGATAAGCAGTAGAAAATGGATGGATGTATTGTATTGTATTGTATTGTATTGTATTACTTGACTGAGATATTTATTTTCTTTTTTTTTTCTCTATCAGCGAGTGGTAGGGAACCTGCTAGCCCAGGCTTTGTGCTCCTGGACAGGAAAGACAGACAACCATCTCAACTTCAATAAAGACGATGTGATACAAGTGCTGGAAAAACAGGAGAACTGGTGGCTAGGAGAGCTCAATCGAGAACAAGGCTGGTTCCCCAAGTCCTATGTGACACTGCTGGGTGAAGAGGAGGGTTCCGAGTACGTCTTACACACACACACACACACACACACACACACACACACACACACACACACACACACACACACACACACTCACACAAAGGAACAACTCGCCTTAGAAGCAAGTGTTTTGTTTGTACACTGTTAGTTAATGGGGACCCCTAATTACCTATGTGTAAGGCAACTGTTAATCTTATTCATTTAGTTGTACACATAAAAGCTTAAGTTAAGCCATAACATCCATCCATTTTTCCGCCGCTTATCTGAGTCAGGGTTTAGGGGGATGTAATTTTGATATGTGCAATTCTAGCACAAGACTATAATATTGGCACTTATTTTGCTGTACAAAACCTGTTAGGCACTGATGACAGGGTATTTTAAGTAAACAAGTCTATTAATTTTTGTCTGTGTCTCTAGCATTAAAAGCCCCTCTTCCAATGCTTTGGACCTGAGTGACGGCCAGCAGCTTGAAGGTGAAATACTTGTCCTTAACTCTTCAATATGGTCTTACCCTTAATTCATTTATCGTTGCATTAGTCGTACTCTAGTTATAGCCTGATAGCTGGTTTCATGATTTCCATCACTTTTGCGGTCTAGAGTATGTGGCTTTGTACACATACGAGTCTCCAGAACCTGCAGATCTAACATTCAAAGAGGGCGATGTGGTCTTGGTGATCAAGAAGAATGGAGAGTGGTGGAACGGTACGACTGGTAATCGCACGGGTGTCTTCCCCAGCAACTATGTCAAACCTAAGGAGGTAAGAAACTAAGCCACTTAAACTTGAAACAAATATACATAGATTAATTAAAAGCATGTTATTTGTGTTTTTCAGACAAGCACGAAAAAGCCAGGTCAGTATCCACAGATTGTTTGTCATAACCAGTATTCGGAAAAAACTTTTGAAAAGTAATTAATTATAGTTAAATACTAACAGAATTACTCTTTAATAAATGTAATTAATTATTAGGAAAAGTATTTAATGCGTTACTTTAAAAACATTTTTTTAATATATGGGATATGGAGTTGAGAGACATTTCATGAGAGCGGAGTGTGTCTGTGTGGCTGCGTGCGTGTAATTGCGTTTCTTTAAAAGGCGGTACCTGTTGCTAAGTGTAGTCAGTGAGCGCTCAGCTGTGTTTGTTAACTTAACAGCGGCAGTTTCCCGGCAGTGACAGCAGGTCTGTTGAATCTTATCCCTGGATTATGTTACCTCTGGTTAATAGGGAGATTGAATGTGTTTCCATGGCTGTCATATCTTCTTGTCCACAAACAGCGTATTGTAGGATAGCAAGCTTGTCACTTCAATCATCGATTTGTTGTTCAATATTCCCTCGTAATAGTAGTGTGTATGTGTGCGTGTATTACATGTTGTTTGCTGTGAGATGTAGATATCTATTTGATAGCAAGTTCATTTTAGTGTATTAGTAGTTGTTGCTTTCATTGGTTAACAAATACTTCCTGCATTGAACTTGCTCTGCTTCTGACAGTCATGTTGACATACAACTACATCAAAAGTAGCGTGCCACATTACATCAAATGTATCGGTAACTGCGTTGTAATGTACCTAAAGGTAATTAATTAAATTACTCACTACTAGTAAAAGTAACGTCGTTTGTAAGAATAATAATTTTTCCACTTTTTTGTACTTAAATGTGTATGTTTTTTTACACAGAAATTGCTAAAGTGACAAAAGCTCATTCTTCCTCTGGACCCGGGCAGCTGAACCTCGAAAATGGTCAACTCATCGTCATCCTTAATAAGAACACGTCAGGCTGGTGGCTGGGAGAACTGCAGGTCAGTGCTCAACCATTTCCACCAGTTTGCAGTAGTAATCTGTTTGTGAACAGTAGATGGCAGTAAAGGGTTTGCAGTTTGTATATGTTTGTTGTGTATTAGAAGGTTTCATGTATTTGTATGTATTTTGACACCAGGCCCGTGGTAAAAAGCGTCAGAAGGGCTGGTTTCCTCCTTCACATGTCCAGATATTGGGGTCCAATAGTGGCAAATCCACACCAACAGTCCAGTCAGGTAAAACATAATGATTCTAAAAATCTAAATTCACTACAAAAATAGCTAAATAGGATTGCTTCCCATTTTTAAGCTTCTGGATCAGTAATAGATTGGCTTCATTCAAAAAGTAGGTAAATGTGACTGTGTCCTCTTGTACAGCAGTGTGTCAGGTGATCGCCTTATACGACTACACAGCCGCCAACAAGGATGAGCTAAGCTTCTCAGCGAACCAGCTGATCAACGTCCTCGACAAGAATGACCCCGACTGGTGGAGGGGAGAGGCCAATGGGGTCACCGGCTTGTTCCCCACCAATTATATTAGGATGACCGCGGCAGACGGTGACCCCAGTCAACAGTGTAAGTAAAGCACTAACTGACTCATTAGCTACCAGTACATAAAGGTGATGTTGGCTTTTGGAAGCTGTACTATCATAAACTTTGCATTGAATATACTTCCTTGTTTATGTCATTTTGCTCGGCACACACATTAATGCATTGCTAAAGAGTTATGAATATACTTTGCTAAATCTAACCAATTAAAAATATTTGTCTTTACAAACAAGCAGTAGTTCACCTCTTTCTTGTACAGTGGAATCTCTGAGGTCCAGGATGCAGGCCAACCTCTAATTTTCTCAAATCAAATTTAAACTTTACAGGGAATGTTTAATTTAATTGTTAAAGTCAACAAAAATCTACAAATTATATACTTGTCCATTTGTGATGAGTGGCAGACACTGTGACAAACGTGCAGAGGGAGGATTACTGCTTGTGCTTAGGAGGCAAGTCACTTAACATAAACGCGGACCACTTAGACTTTCTGTTATATTAACCATATTGTGTTGAGCAGCCTGGACAGAGACGTATAGTATGTATCCATTTCCCGTTCGTTCTGTGGTCGTCAATACATTTTTCTTTATTTCTGTGGTGGCATCCAAAAATTTCATAAATAGCCCAAAAAAAGCACACTTGCGGAGTTAATCCCATATTTGGTCACTGAGCTGAAGTCTCACGCTGCAGTTTGCAGAGGTCATGAGTCATAGCGGTGGTTCGAAATGCCAAATTTTATAGTGTCCCTCATATCTTTGGTCAATCTCCATTTTGTACTATCTGCTCGGGCATTGGTCCTTAGAGGTTCCACTGTACTATACGTAACACAGATTGAAGAACAAGATATTAAGATAATCCCTTATAGTCCCACAGTGGGGAAACACACATTGATGACACAGCGTCAGGAGCAACTCTGGGTTCAGTATCTTCCTCAAGGATACCTCCAGAGGTCTTGGGGAGAGCCGGAATCTTCCTATTGCTACATGGCCACTCTGCCCCTTCTGCCATGCCGCCCAACAACTGATAAGTTAAGAAGTGTTTGTTTGTTTTGTCATGAATGCAAAAGACCACATACTAGGGAATTTTATTGAATCTCTGTCAAAACTGGAGATGTTTTGCACATTAATCTCTGTGGTTATGTCACCAGCTACCTGCTGACAGTCTCACCTTGTTTTCATCTTTCTCCTCATTTTCTGCATTCCTGCCCTCCCACCTGCTCACCCTCTTGTCTCCTTTTAGGGCAGTAGAACGTGATCTACCCTTTCTTCCTGTCCTGCCGATTCCACAGAGACCCACTTTTATTGCTCTCTGCTCTAAAGTTGTAGCGTTTGGACTGGGCTGCCCCACACAATCTCCTCATGTTGTAGTCC
Source organism: Nerophis lumbriciformis (assembly GCF_033978685.3). Classification (NCBI taxonomy): domain Eukaryota; kingdom Metazoa; phylum Chordata; class Actinopteri; order Syngnathiformes; family Syngnathidae; genus Nerophis; species Nerophis lumbriciformis. Next base: position 39,680,856 of record NC_084553.2, on the reverse strand, counting down.
CACTGTGAGGACTCTTGATTGAACAAAATGTGCCTTTTCTAACATGAGAGTTAGATAGTGGGTCTCTCCTCTAGGCTTTTCTTTTGTTTCTATTCTTATCTTTTCCACCCGACGTGCTTCCTTCTTGCTTAACTTCTGTTCCTTTTCTGGGAGTCCTCAATTTGTTTTGCAAAAATGCATCTTTAAAAACCTTTGCTACCTTTGACCACATTTTGCCTAATTTTAAGTGCCTTTTCAGATTATCCTCACTAGAGCACCAAGCGGTTTGCCGGCAAATGACAGCCATTTTGTTTTTTAATGACAGCAGTATAAAACGCAAATGACTCTGCTCAAGCTTTAGCCATATGTTTTGTCTAGTGTGCCGCCATGCTCTGCTATTGCTGCAAAGGGGACTATTTCTACTTACAAATTACAATTTCTGAATGATTGAAGCTCAATGTACCACAAGCTCTACTCAGATTTGAAGCACAAAGCAGCAAGAAAGCAGTGTACAATGCACTCCATGATCACTTCATGTTAGCAAAGCACAACTTTCTATGGTGATGTGTATTTATTTTCTTTTGATTCTGCCTTAAAACATTAAAGCTTTGTTGAATTTCACACCTAACGTGTTCTTCTTTTGTATTCTTCCGATGCCCGTGGTGGTTGGCAGTCGCATGTGTGAAGATGTGTCTGTTGTCAACACATTGAATGATTAGGATGAGGAGATAAGTCTGACTGACTCAGTAACCCTCAACTCAGCTTATTAAAAATGAACATGTCCCACCACTGGTTGATTTATTAATGTTATTTAAACTTGTTTCTAAATAACAATTTTGTTAAAAAAAAAACGTAACTTCCCCATAGTTATCTTAAAACTATCAACTTCTTGTTCTTCGCATGCCACATAGAACTAAAGAAATGCTAGTCTTCCTCTTCCTGTTTTGGTAGAAACAGAGTTTTTTTTTCCCTCTGGGAAACAGTCTAATCTGACACCTCAGCAACAAAATAATGACAGCCGAGCCAGAAGGTGAAAGACAAAAACTGTGACTTACTTGAAGACAGGGACCAAGGAAAATACTCATAGGGGATGACGTTAGAGAGCAGATTTCACTTTTTAAACCTCTGGGACGAGGTAGACAATGAGCGTGAATCCGGAGAAGCAGGGCTGAGAACTGTGATGGAGTGCCAGTCAGTAAATTTGGGGCACTCACATGTGTTAAATCTGGCATCAGGTAAGCATGTTCACATAGTAATTCCACTTCTTTTGACTGCCATTTTTCTTAACAGGTTTTTTTTTTTACTCAAATATTCAACAGTAGAAATGTTCACAAAGCTTATTTTGTATTTGTGTTTGACATTAAAAATACCCCCGTCTTGTGTGTGTTTATGTGTGTTGCTCTTCTGCAGGGTGTGCAAACCTAGCAATCCTGAACTCATTGAGCCCGCTAGAGAAGAAAAGGCAGGGTTACATCCATGAGCTGTTACAGACTGAAGAGAGATATGTGGAGGACTTGCAGACAGTGGTTGAGGTCAGCACTCACATTAAGGAGTTTACTGAGTCAAGTATGACAGCATGACAAACAACTGGGGTACTGCTTTTAGGTTTTCTATAAGCCCATGTCGGAATCTGGACCACTAACAGAAGCAGAGTTGAAAATGATCTTTGTCAACTGGAAAGAACTGATGAAATGCAACCAGAAGTTTCTCAAGTAAGTGTCGCTTCTCTTAGAACGGATGTTTAATATGTGCATCTTTACATATTGGATTACATGGTGCTTGCAGGGCGTTGACTGCTCGAAAAAAGAGTGGTGGCGAGAACATGCCGGTGCAGATGGTGGGAGATATCTTGGCCGCCGAGTTGCCCCACATGCAGCCGTACATCCTCTTCTGCTCGTCTCAGATTAATGGAGCTGCGCTGCTGCAGACGCGTACCGACAACGAGCCTGAATTGAAGGCTGTCCTCAAGGTAAGCCTCCTGCTATTTAAAATGCAGTAGTACCTTAACTTGGGTTTGTGACGTAGCTCTCAACTCGAAACACTTGTATTGGTGCTTGGCCCCCTTTTAAAATACCACAATCTTAACATGTAACATGCCTTTAAAAAAAAACAACTTTTAGATGAGAAATATTGTATCAGAACAATGCAATGGAATGTACTACCACTAACTGCAGTAGAAGTATGAAGTAATGTAACAATTTACAGCATTTACCCTGGAGAGTGAACTTCTATTGTGCCTCCTTCCAGCGGCTTCTCCTTCAAACACACCATAAGCAGCTTTTCCATATTTTCATGGATAAATGTTTGCCCTCTTAGATATAATTTTAATATTCTTAGCTTGCGTTATCGACTCATTCTGCTTGAGTATGGTGAAGAATAGCAATGCTACGCTGCAACTGCTTTACCAAGTCACCTTTTTGATGATTTATTTCTTTAATTTAGTACCTTTCATCCATTTCTTATCAGAACTGTACTTAACACTCACTTTCTTCCTTCCTATACTTGGAAAAACCAAGGTATGTCGATCTTTATCTATAAGCTAATGCTAGATGTTTTGGTTGGATCTTACTGGGTTCACTGTGACATTTACTACGCCAAATAATAGCGGGGATGCTAGTAACTCAAAGTTTTGTTTGTAACTTAAAGCATAACAATTAGCCGAGAGACAGCTCTTTTATCAAAACACTTTTAAGTTGAGGTAACACTGTATGTTTAGTATTGTATTTTCTACAATGCTTAATTTTTTATTTTTTTTGCATCATTTATTTCACAAATGTGATTGCACCCCTCAGTAAGCATTTTATCATGTCCTCTCAAAGGGCAATACTGATATTAAACTTGTATAAGACTTAGAGTAGTCAGTGTACAGCTTGTGTAGCAGTATACATTTACTATACACTGAAATTAAGTTAACAGACACCGCCATTATTTTCTAATTAGCTGGCAACACAAGTGAGTATACCTCACTGTGAACATGTCCAAAGTGTCAATATTTAGTGTGAGCATCACTGTTATCTGGCACTGCCTTAATCCTCTTTGGTATTGAATTCACCAGAGCTGCACGCACGCAGGGATCATGGCTTTAAGGATATCACAGTTAGGGATGGCCATTGTTTACATTTCGACCGATGCTAGTACTAAATCGGTCCTTTAAAAAATGGTGCCGGTGGCCAAATCGGTTCTTAAAAAATTGAAAACATGAAAAATTCTGTATAAAAAAACAAACAATGTCTTTTAATTTTTATGGAATTTTTTGACATACAAGTTGAACAGAATAGTAATAAAAATATTTCAGTGATATAAATTAAATGACAGCTAAGGAACGCATTGCCATTATTATTGCAATAATCCAGATTATTGAAAGGGTGCAAAAAAGTGACTTAATTATTACCTGTAATGTGTGATGCTCAAAATTCCCAGCAATGCTGAATGCAACTTCACTTGCCTTAATGGTCATTGGTGCATAATAAGGAAGTGCTTTGTTATTTTTGTGGCTACTGGCTAGGCTAGCGCTGTGGGGCTGACGGTGTTATTAGGGCATGTTGAGGTTTTAGGTTTAAAAAGAGAGTCAGACTCTGTGCTTCGGTTGGGACTTTCAAGAATGTTACTTGCACAATTTTGCCGCCAAGCACATGTTGCAAGGGGATGAGTCTGCATTCATTAAGCACTTGAACAAGGCACCATAGCTTCTTCTATTTCCGGTCCAGTTATTATTGTGTAAAACAGCACCAATACCATCATGGAACCAGGGTTTGGTGCCCATACCTAGTCACACAGTGCAGTACATGTTGGAATTCATGTTTCCTTCAATGAACCACAGCTCTTTAGTGCTGGGAGCACTCGTGTAGCCTTACACCATTACACTTCCACCACCAGGCCTGACTGTAGGCAAGGCACAATAATCTCGGTGCTCACTTGTGTTGATATTATGGCCATTTACAAAATAATGACTGCTCACCTGTGTTATTATATCCATTTACACAATAATGACTGGGTGTTGACTCATTTTCAGTGGATAGTAAATCAATTCTGTTATATCACAGGTGTCAAACTCAAGGCTCAAGGGCGACATATGGCCCTCCACATTAGATAATGGAAATAAGAAGACACGTGAAGTGTCTTCTTATTTGCATTAACTAATGGAGCCATAACTTTGATGTGGCCCACATGAAGTGTCTTCTTATTTCCATTAACTAATGTGGAGGGCCATATGTGGCCCTTGGGCCTTGAGTTTGACACCTTTCTTGCTAAATGTAGTTAAATTTTGACAGGAAAAAAAATACTCAATATAGCTACTGTTATTCTGAAAGGGGCTGTTAGCAAGTTGCTCACAGTAACATTTTTCAAAGCAAAAAATATACACCAATTGGCTAGCTTGTGTTACCATTAGTGGTTTCACAGAACACATTTGCGTGAAAAAGGGTCTATATTTTTCACAATTACTAAGTTTGTGTAGTAAATTTTTTTACAGGCCCAAATAAAATGATTGTGGTTTACGGCGGTCACTCACCCTGTCTCGTCAACACGTACACGCAGAGAGTGCATGCACACATACAAAAGCAGTCCAAGAAAAGCAACAAACAATTTGCTGTAATGTTGTTGTTATGATAGAATATACATTCAATGAAAGCAAACACTAACTATCGAAATCGCTATTATTAGCCAACAACACCTATAGCTATTGCCTGTGCATGTGTTACGGACATAAGTAGTTACATCATTACGTTTCAGAAGCCGGAAGAGGGATACGCTGGATACATTGGAAAGTTGGTGCCCTCTAGGTATCTGTGTAAATGTTGCAGACAACCCCTTTAACTGAATGTTTTTTAATTATTATACAAGCTATTTATTTTTGGGGGGTAAGCCTTTATGATCTTTTTTTTTAACAAAAGGTGAACTTTAATATCTGCTTGTCACCTTGACTTGTGATTCCAAAGCAAGTTTCTCATCAGTTTGGTGGTAAACAATAATAATAATCAAATAAAAGGGCAATTGTTTAATATAATGAGGCAATTATACACAGTAATGGGCAGTAACAAACTACATGTAGCGAAGCTGTGTAGGTTAACTCCATTTCTCAGTAGCTTGGCGGTCGCTTAGCTACTTTTTGAACGAGTAGCTATTCCTGTAGCTTAGCTATTTTTAAACCCATTTAGCGAGTTAGCTTACATCAAAGCTACAAACTACAAAGATAGAAAAAGGACTGTGAATCCAGGCCAAAAAAAGGAGAGTCCGAGACAGAGGGACGCTTAAAGCTGATGACTCAAAAAAAAAAAAGAAACATACTTGAAAATGGCAGAGGAATTATTTCCCGCAAATTAGATTTTTCCTTTAATGATGAAGACGTGTCCTTGGCCGCATTTAGACACATTCACCCTAACCCCTAACCCTTAGAGAAAAAATGCACAAATCTTAGTTTTTAGTTATTTACTCTGTAAACAAAAATTAAATCTCTGTCTAAGATGTCCAACACAAATTTAAAAACACACATTAAGGTGAGTTGAGTTCATGAAAAGTTTTACTGCACATAACCATTACCAACTGTTCCCAAACAACACATAAGTCGATTTTATTTTTGTCAAGATATAATAGATGCTGTTTTTTTGTATTGTTGGCAGAGAAAATTAATAACATTATAGGGGTGGGCCAAAGAAAACTGCTTCCCCTGTAGCTTAGCACCATTTAATGGAAAGTAACCTGTAGCTTAGCTTACTACATTTTGCAAGTAGTTTGCCAATCACTGATTATACATTTATATTGTGATATGGTGACAAGTACGTGGCCCTCTGAAGGTAGCCGTAACTTTGATGTGGCCCACAATGAAAATGAGTTTTAAACCCCCGTGCTACACAATTTGAACACTGACTACTCTAAAGTACATCAAGTTTAATTTTAATCAAATTGTCTTTAGATAAGATATAATAAAAACGGTTGCTGAAATGTGGGTGGTGTGCTCACACTTGTGAGATACGACATGTTCAAATGGCTTGTCTGTCAAATTTCTTAGTTTGTTAGATTTGGAAGCCAAAAGGGATGTTGAGAGGAGGCTTCAGACTATGACGACCATCATAGTGAGTATGGCTGCTGAGAGGTTTGGTGTTGAGGAGGAAAGGGCAGCCAAGCAGCCTTACACCAAGAACCAGAGAGCACTTAAAATCCACATCAGGAAATAACTGAAAGCCTTGAATAAACTGCACAAGGCAGCCAGTGAAGAGGAGCGTGCACCACTGGCTGAGCTCCCTCTCATGCTCAGGAAGAGGCTCCTAATCCTGCGCAGAGCAGAACAACACAGGAGATGACGGAGAGGGCGAGGAAGCGAGCTGCTTTCATCAACAACCCATTCGGCTTTATGAAGGGGCTCCTTGGACAGAAACGCAGTGGGTGGCCTGTTCGAAGGAGGAAGTCGACAAACACCTCCACGACACCTTCAGTGACCCCACCCGAGACCAAGAGCTAGGACAGTGCAAGGCTGTAATAAAACCACCACAGCCTACTGAGGCCTTCGATCAGAGGGAGCTACTCCTCAAAGAAGTTCAGGAGGTTGTGCGTAAAGCAATGTCCAGGTCAGCACCAGGACCAAGAGGAACATCCTACAAGGTCTATACGCACTGTCCTAAGTTGCTACACCGGCTCTGTAAGATCTTGAGGGTCATCTGGAGAAGAGGGAAAGCAGCACAGCAGTGGCGGTTTGCATAGTGGATTCCTAGAGAGGAGGACTCCAAGAACATCACACATTTCAGAATAATCTCGCTGCTCAGTGTTGAAGGGAAGATTTTCTTCAGTATTGTAGCTAAGAGACTGGCTGACTTCTTCCTCAAAAATGGATACATCGACACTTCTGTGCAGAAAGGCGGCATTCCCGGTGTACCAGGGTGCTTAGAGCACACTGGCGTGGTCACGCAGCTCCTCAGAGAGGCCAGGGAGAGCAAGGGTGATCTGGTGGTGCTGTGGTTAGACCTGGCCAATGCCTATGGCACAATGCCCCACAAACTGGTCCTCGAAACACTGGAGAGGCACCATGTTCCAACTGCAGTGAGAGACCTCATCCTGGATTACTACAGCGATTTCAGCCTAAGGGTCTCAACAGGATCAACAACATCTGAGTGGCACAGATTGGAGATGGGAATCATTACAGGCTGCACCATCTCAGTGATCCTGTTCGCTCTGGCGATGAACATGTTGGTGAAATCTGCAGAACCGGAGTGCAGAGGTCCCAAGTCCAAGTCTGGGATCCGCCAGTCCGTGCCTTCATGGATGACCTGACGGTAATCACAGAGTCAGTGCCAGGAGGCAGATGGATCTTGACGGGGCTAGAGAGGCTAATGGAATGAGCCAGGATGTCATTCAAGCCAACAAAGTCAAGATCCTTGGTCTTGAAAAGAGGCAGAGTGGAAGACTAGTTCCGCTTTTTTATCGCAGGAACATCAATCCCTACAATCTCTGAGAAGCCGATAAAGAGCTTGGGAAAGTTCTTCGACAGCAGTCTCAAGAATTCATCCTCCATCAAGAATACCTGTGAGGTGCTAGAGGGATGGCTGAAGGGTGTCGACAAGACGGGCCTGCCAGGAAAATTCAAGGCGTGAGTCTATCAGCACGCGATTCTGCCAAGGATACTGTGGCCACTGCTTCTCAATCAATCAATCAGTCAATGTTTATTTATATAGCCCTAAATCACAAGTGTCTCAAAGGGCTGCACAAGCCACAACGACATCCTCGGTACAGAGCCCACATAAGGGCAAAGAAAAACTCACCCCAGTGGGACGTCGATGTGAATGACTATGAGAAACCTTGGAGAGGACTGCATATGTGGGTAATTCCCCCCCCTTCTAGGGGAGACCGAAAGCAATGGATGTCGAGTGGGTCTGATATAATGTTGTAAAAGTCCAGTCCATAGTGGATCCAACATAATAGTGAGAGTTCCTGGGGCCAGCAGGAAACCATCCCGAGCGGAGACGGGTCAGCAGCGCAGAGATGTCCCCAACAGATGCACAGGCTAGCGGTCCACTCCGGGTCCCGACTCTGGACAGCCAGCACTTCATCCATGGCCACCGGACCTGTTAATCTCCCCCTTCACAAGGGAGAGGGGGGAAGAGGAGAAAAGAAAAGAAACGGCAGATCAACTGGTCTAAAAAGGGGGTCTATTTAAAGGCTAGAGTATACAAATGAGTTTTAAGATGGGACTTAAATGCTTCTACTGAGGTAGCATCTCTAACTGTTACCGGGAGGGCATTCTATAGTACTGGAGCCCGAATAGAAAACGCTCTATAGCCCGCAGACTTTTTTTGGGCTCAGGGAACCACTAATAAGCCGGAGTTCTTTGAACGCAGATTTCTTGCCGGGACATATGGTACAATACAATATAGATAGGCTGGAGCTAGATCATGTAGTATTTTATACGTAAGTAGTAAAACCTTAAAGTCACATCTTAAGTGCACAGGAAGCCAGTGCAGGTGAGCCAGTATAGGCGTAATATGATCAAACTTTCTTGTTCTTTTCAAACGTGCAGCAGCCGCATTTTGTACCAACTGTAATCTTTTAATGCTAGACATAGGGAGACCCGAAAATAATACGTTACAGTAATCGAGACGAGACGTAACGAACGCATGAATAATGATCTCAGCGTGCTAGTGGACAAAATGGAACGAATTTTAGCGATATTACGAAGATGAAAGAAGGCCGTTTTAGTAACACTCATATTGTGTGACTCAAACGAGAGAGTTGGGTCGAAGATAATACCCAGATTCTTTACAGTCGCCTTGTGTAAATGTTTGGTTGTCAAATGTTAAGGTGGTATTATTAAATAAATGTCGGTGTCTAGCAGGACCGATAATCAGCATTTCCGTTTTCTTGGCGTTGAGTTGCAAAAAATTAGCGGACATCCATTGTTTAATTTCATTAAGACACGCCTCCAGACTGCAGTGGAGCAGGCAGAGTCACGACTACGCCACAGAGTCTTGGTGGGAACAGTGGCCAGAGGAAGTGCTGTACTAGGAACCATCGCTTCCCCTCCCCCCGTTTTGACAAGGCTCGGGGAACGGAGCAGAGGCAACTACTCCAGAATGAGGTGAGAGCAGTGGTGGAGGTGGAGAGATCAAGCACAGCAGTGGGAATCAGACAGCAAGGCGCCTGGACGAGATGGGAGCAAGTTGCGGAGAGAAAGATTTCGTGGACTGAACTCTGGCGGGCAGGGCCACACTGCGTCAATTTCTTGGTTCAGGCCGTCTATGATGTACTTCCCAGCCCATCCAACATGCACTGCTGGGGTTTGGCCGATACACCAGCATGCCCCCTATGCCAGAGAAAGGGGACCCTCGAGTACATACTGAGTTGCTGCCCAAAAGCTCTAGGGTAAGGCAGATACCGATGGCGTCACGACCAGGTGCTCAAGACCATTGCAGGGAGCATCTGTAGTGGCATCGCCAACTGTCGGAGGTCAAAACCCATGAAGAAACCCATCAACTTCATCAGAGCTGGGGAGAAGCCAACAACAACATCAAGAGCAACATCAGGGCTTCTCAACACTGCACTGGACTGGCAGCTGTCAGTGGATTTGGGCAGTCAACTCAAGTTTCCTCAGCATGTCGTTAAGAGAACCCTCAGACCTGACATTGTACTGGTGTCAGAGGCAACAAAAAATGTTGGAGCTCACTGTGCCGTGGGAAGCGCGAATGGAGGAGGCCTTTGAGCGGAAGAGGGAGAAGTATGACTGCCACAGACAAGGCTGGAAGGCTAGGTGCCTGCCTGTGGAGGTAGGGTGCAGAGGCTTTGCTGGACAGTCTCAATGCAGAGCCTACACTGCACTCGGCATCACAGGAGAGAGAAGGAGAAGGGCCATCCACAACAGCAAGGAGGCTGCAGAGAAAGCCTCTAGGTGGCTCTGGATAAAGAGGGCAGATCTGTGGTAAAGTGCTGCTGGGGCACAAGCTGAAGCGTCATGAACCTCAGTTGTTACATACCTACCGCCTGAGAGAGGGTGTATGATTTCGAAAGGCCTGAAACACCCAATGAACTCAGGAAAATCACTGAAGATGTGCCCCAGTTTTGCATCAGAAGATGTATCTCTACAAAAAAAAAAAAAAAAGACTTTTTTTTTTTTTTTTAAACTCTTAAAATCTCATAACTTGACGTTATGAGATTTGAAGTGGAGTTGTTTGCTCATAGCATGGTGTAATGTGTTTTTCCCTCTTTTCTGTAATTTATCAGAAAATTGCCACGGACAGGTGTAAAGGGATGCCGCTGTCCAGCTTCCTACTGAAACCCATGCAAAGGATCACACGCTACCCGCTGCACATCAAAAATGTACAGTACATATATGTTCTGCTGCATCTAATTGTGCCCAATAAGAACCAAACCACTCTCTCATTGTTATTTGTATTTTTCACATGTAGATCTTGGAGTGCACTGCAGAGGGGCATGCTGACAGAGTTCCTTTAAAAGAAGCTCTGGAGAGGGCAGAGGAGCTCTGTCAACAGGTGTGCAGTAACATAAAAAAATTTAATACATGTATTTAGTATTTCCCAAAAGTGTAATTATACCACAAGTTTCTTTGTCTAGTTTTCTTTAGATGTTTAACTTGTCAATTATATCTCTTAATGGCACTCTCAACCAGGTGAATGAAGGAGTGAGAGATAAGGAGAACTCAGACAAGCTGGAGTGGATTCAGAACCATGTCCATTGTGATGGTGCTGCTGAGGTATTCCGACATGTTAACTGTGGTTGTACACAACTGATATTGTTAAAAAAGGGTTCTTATGAGGTTTTTTTTTTTTTTAACAGAATATTGTTTTTAACTCGATCACCAACTGTTTGGGCCCCAGAAAACTGCTTCATAGTGGCAAAGTGAGTATTTGTCATGTTTATATGGCTGGATGATGTTAGGATAGAGATGATGCTTTTTTTCAAAAGTCTTATGTCTTACTACATATTAGTAGTATTAGTAGTCAAGTATTTCAATAACCCAAAAAGTTTTTTTTGCCATGAAGTCTGGTTCAGGATTAAGCCAGTTAAGGAGCTGATCTGTTTAAGATACACTTTATTTTTTTACCTGTTTTTGTTTGGATGGTGGGTTTCATCGTTAGTTTTCTATTGTTTTTGTTTTTTTGCAAGATGTACAAGGCAAAGAGCAACAAAGAACTCTGGGCCTTCCTCTTCAATGACTTCCTGCTCTTGACTCACAAGCAGTTCACCTCGTCCGGCATTGATAAGCTTTTTGGCACCAAGAACCACATACAGCTCAAAATGTACAAGCTGGTAAGACAGTAAATGTTTGCTTATAAGTAAAACATTGTTTACAAAAGGTAAACATGCTAGACCAGTGGTTCTTTAACTTTTTTCACCAAGTACCACCTCAGAAAATATTTGGCTCTCCAAGTACCACCATAATGACCAACATTAAAATACAGTAGCCTAATTATTTATTTAGAAAAAACAGAGGTTTTATTTAACAAGTATATTTAATATTTTGGCCACTGAACATTACACACAGTTTGAACAGTAACACTGTGTTTGAATATTTAAGTAAGTGATTGTTTGGCGTACCACTAGTGGTACATGTACAACAGTTTGAGAATCACTGTGCTAGACTATAGGCTACTAGGGGGTAGCAGCTACACAACAGCTAAACATACAATAGCACACAAACGAGATGGAAATAAGTACAATATTTGTGTTGTCTAAAACACATTTGTCAATATAAACATGTATCAAATCATTATAGTTGCATATTACTTTAAGATACAAAGTCTCCAAGGCAGAAGAGTACAATAATGTATCCAGTAACAAACATGTCTGCATTATTCAACTTCCTGCATCATACCCTTAAGTAAATTAAATATTTTGACCACTTAGTCTTGCCAATACACAAATTAACACTCCACTTAAAAACATAAATCTGTCATGCAAGTATTGTACATACCTACTATTGTTCTCTCAGTAATTGTATTTGATTAAATGGGAACTGTATTTATTTTTTATTTTCTAGCCGAGTAACCAGGAGTGTGACGATTTGTTTCAACAACGATTCGATTTGATATTTGTGGTTGCGGAGACAATTGAGGGACAATCTCATTTTTTGAGAAGGATTCGATCCGAAACGATTCAGTTAGTTGAAATCGATTCTGTAAAGGTTTAGCAAAAAAAACACAATATGTTTCTGTGAAATAATAACATATTGGACACTGGACACTGCTGGTGAAGTTTCTAATATTCCTGTTATTTCTTGTAAGGGAATTATGTCTCAATGAATTATGGAGACAAACAAGCAAGTAAACAGCAATTAATGGCCAATGCATTCAAATCTTATTTGAATGCATTGGCATTTGATGCTTCCTCATCCCTGTTGATGGTGTTGGCCCCTTGCTTCCGAGCACTCCTGTGAAGTGAAAATCATTTCAGGTGACTACATCTTGAAGCTAATTGAGAGAATGCC